>NC_143024.1:86436982-86694482 GCF_057628025.1 Oncorhynchus mykiss | reverse complement strand
AGCTCGATGCCACAGTTCAAACCCATCTTCAAATCCATCCCCAACACCCTAGCTCGATGCCACAGTTCAAACCCATCCTCAAACCCATCCCCAACACCATGCCACAGTTCAAACCCATCCGCAACACCCTAGCTCGATGCCACAGTTCAAGCCCATTCTCAAACCCATCCCCAATACCCTAGCTCGATGCCACAGTTCAAGCCCATCCTCAAACCCATCCCCAACACCCTAGCTCAATGTCACAGTTCAAACCATCCCCAACACCCTAGCTCGATTTCACAGTTCAGGCCCATACTCAAACCCATCCCCAACACCCTAGCTCGATGTCACAGTTCAAGCCCATCCTCAAACCCATCCCCAACACCCTAGCTCGATGTCACAGTTCAAACCATCCCCAACACCCTAGCTCGATGCCACAGTTCAAGCCCATCCTCAAACCCATCCCCAATACCCTAGCTCGATGCCACAGTTCAAGCCCATCCTAAAACCCATCCCCAACACCCTAGCTCGATGTCACAGTTCAAACCATCCCCAACACCCTAACTCGATGTCACAGTTCAAGCCCATCCTCAAACCCATCCCCAACACCCTAGCTCGATGTCACAGTTCAAGCCCATCCTCAAACCCATCCCCAATACCCTAGCTCGATGCCACAGTTCAAACCCATCCCCATCCCCAACACCCTAACTGAATGTCACAGTTCAAGCCCATCCTCAAACCCATCCCCAACACCCTAGCTCGATGCCACAGTTCAAACCCATTCTCAAACCCATCCCCAACACTCTAGCTCGATGTCACAGTTCAAACCCATCCCCAATACCCTAGCTCGATGCCACAGTTCAGTTCGATGCCATCCTCAAACCCATCCCCAACACCCTAGCTCGATGCCACAGTTCAAGCCCATCCCCAACACCCTAGCTCGATGCCACAGTTCAAACCCATCCCCAACACCCTAGCTCGATGCCACAGTTCAAACCCATCCCCAACACCCTAGCTCGATGCCACAGTTCAAACCCATCCCCAACACCCTAGCTCGATGCCACAGTTCAAGCCCATCCCCAACACCCTAGCTCGATGCCACAGTTCAAGCCCATCCCCAACACCCTAGCTCGATGCCACAGTTCAAGCCCATCCCCAACACCCTAGCTCGATGCCACAGTTCAAGCCCATCCCCAACACCCTAGCTCGATGCCACAGTTCAAGCCCATCCCCAACACCCTAGCTCGATGCCACAGTTCAAACCCATCCCCAACACCCTAGCTCAATGCCACAGTTCAAACCCATCCCCAACACCCTAGCTCGATGCGAGCCTAGTAGATGGTAACAGACACCTTAGTCAGCGGTTGGAAATAAAATGCCACTCCGTGCCATAATTTCAACATTCAAAATATGGCTGGACAGCACATCATCCACTGAAGTTCAGGCTGGGATTCACTCAAAACGGTTTGCCAGACCATTCTATGACTCAGCAAAACATATCTCAACAACAGCATCAGTTCATTTCATCAGTGGCACTTTAACCAGACAAACACAACCCTGCCTCTAAAAGACTGGTCAACAGACCTGACCCTGATGTCACAGTCCATTGAAGTCCCCTCACACCTTGCCCAATAATACTGGCAAATGGCCTGATGTTCGCACCCATTGATTTCTGAAGGGAATGGCTGAGAGAGATAGACTACAGCTATTAGAGTACAGCCTAAAGCAAACTATAAATGTTGTCATAGGACTTCTGCAGTGGTTTCAAATGTCAGAGAATGAAAAGAAAAATAAATTCATACCAGAGAAGTTCAGATGAGAAAACGTGTTAATTTATTCAGGGGATTTCACAATATGAATGCAATGTCTCTGATTGACACCTCAAATCTGAACTACTGATATAAGTAACAACGTTTCCCATATTCACCATCACATGATCACTCTCACTGCGGAAATTGAGAGGGTGACAAAAGAGAAAGGGACAGTGGGGAAAAAAACTATTTCAAAAGCATTTTGAGGAAATGCAAATAGCTATACACCCATTACAAGATCAACCCCCCTCCTTCATCCTATCAGAGAGAGAGAGAGAGCAGGAGAGAGAGAGAGAGAGAGAGAGAGAGAGAGAGAGAGAGAGAGAGAGAGAGAGAGAGAGCGAGAGAGCGAGAGAGAGAGCGAGAGAGAGACCAATATAGGTGAAATCCCATTGCAGTTGTTTCTTAATGTCTAATGTGATGGTAATGCCCCTTGTTATCCTCCGCTGTAAAGACATTACTGCCCAACGGAGAATGAAGAGATTGGGGGAGATGTAGAGCGATGGAGGAGAGATGAGGAGGGAAGGAGGAGGCGTGAAGGAGAGACTAGAGGTGGAGGAGAGATGAGGAGGGATGGAGGAGAGATGAGGAGGGATGAAGGAGGCATGGAGGAGAAGATGAGGAGGGATGGAGGAGAGATGAGGAGGGATGGAGGAGAGATGAGGAGGGATGGAGGAGAGATGAGGAGGGATGGATGGATGAGGCGTGAAGGAGAGAGTAGAGATGGAGGAGAGATGAGGAGGGATGGAGGAGAGATGAGGAGGGATGGAGGAGGCATGAAGCAGAGAGTAGAGATGGAGTAGAGATGAGGAGGGATGGAGGAGAGATGAGGAGGGATGGAGGAGGCGTGAAGGAGAGAGGAGAGATGAGGAGGGATGGAGGAGGCATGAAGCAGAGAGTAGAGATGGAGTAGAGATGAGGAGGGATGGACGAGAGATGAGGAGGGATGGAGGAGGCATGAAGCAGAGAGTAGAGATGGAGTAGAGATGAGGAGGGATGGAGGAGAGATGAGGAGGGATGGAGGAGGCGTGAAGGAGAGAGGAGAGATGGAGGAGAGATGAGGAGGGATGGAGGAGGCGTGAAGGAGAGAGTAGAGATGGAGGAGATTTGAGGAGGGATGGAGGAGAGATGAGGAGTGATGGAGGCGTGAAGGAGAGAGTAGGGATGGAGGAGAGATGAGGAGGGATGGACGAGAGATGAGGAGGGATGGAGGAGGCATGAAGCAGAGAGTAGAGATGGAGTAGAGATGAGGAGGGATGGAGGAGGGATGGAGGAGGCGTGAAGGAGAGAGTAGAGATGGAGGAGAGATGAGGAGGGATGGAGGAGGCGTGAAGGAGAGAGTAGAGATGGAGGAGATTTGAGGAGGGATGGAGGAGAGATGAGGAGGGATGGAGGAGGCGTGAAGGAGAGAGTAGAGATGGAGGGGAGATGAGGAGGGATGGACGAGAGATGAGGAGGGATGGAGGAGGCGTGAAGGAGAGAGTAGAGATGGAGGAGAAGATGAGGAGGGATGGAGGAGAGATGAGAAGGGATGGAGGAGAGATGAGGAGGGATGGAGGAGAGATGAGGAGGGATGGAGGAGGCGTGAAGGAGAGAGTAGAGATGGAGGAGAGATGAGGAGGGATGGAGGAGAGATGAGGAGGGATGGAGGAGGCGTGAAGGAGAGAGTAGAGATGGAGGAGATTTGAGGAGGGATGGAGGAGAGATGAGGAGGGATGGAGGAGGCGTGAAGGAGAGAGTAGAGATGGAGTAGAGATGAGGAGGGATGGACGAGAGATGAGGAGGGATGGAGGAGGCGTGAAGGAGAGAGTAGAGATGGAGGAGAAGATGAGGAGGGATGGAGGAGAGATAAGGAGGGATGGAGGAGAGATGAGGAGGGATGGAGGAGAGATGAGGAGGGATGGAGGAGAGATGAGGAGGGATGGAGGAGGCGTGAAGGAGAGAGTAGAGATGGAGGAGAGATGAGGAGGGATGGAGGAGAGATGAGGAGGGATGGAGGAGAGATGAGGAGAGATGAGGAGGGATGGAGGAGGCGTGAAGGAGAGAGTAGAGATGGAGGAGAGATGAGGAGGGATGGAGGAGAGATGAGGAGGGATGGAGGAGAGATGAGGAGGGATAGAGGAGATATGAGGAGGGATGGAGGAGAGATGAGGAGGGATGGAGGAGAGATGAGGAGGGATGGAGGAGAGATGAGGAGGGATAGAGGAGAGATGAGGAGGGATGGAGGAGAGATGGGGAGGGATGGAGGAGAGATGAGGAGGGATAGAGGAGATATGAGGAGGGATAGAGGAGATATGAGGAGGGATGGAGGAGAGATGAGGAGGGATGGAGGAGAGATGAGGAGGGATGGAGGAGAGATGAGGAGGGATAGAGGAGAGATGAGGAGGGATAGAGGAGATATGAGGAGGGATAGAGGAGATATGAGGAGGGATGGAGGAGATATGAGGAGGGATGGAGGAGAGATGAGGAGGGATGGAGGAGAGATGAGGAGGGATGGAGGAGAGATGAGGAGGGATAGAGGAGAGATGAGGAGGGATGGAGGAGAGATGGGGAGGGATGGAGGAGAGATGAGGAGGGATAGAGGAGATATGAGGAGGGATGGAGGAGAGATGAGGAGGGATAGAGGAGATATGAGGAGGGATGGAGGAGAGATGAGGAGGGATAGAGACTGGAGAAAGATTTGTGGTATATATATTTTTTCAATTCAAAACTATTGACATTAGATTTACATTATGTGATAGTATTATACATCTACACAGCCCAGTAGATCAGTCTAATTCAAGTCTAATTCAAGGAACCAAATGTGGTTACAGGCTGAGTGCAGAAAAAAATGTAGGCTAGTCATATTCTGGAAAACATGTAACCTTATCATTTCTGTCTGTAAAATCGTGTTATTCAGAGAAGTGGACTTTCCTGAAAACGTGTCTATGGACACGCGCACGCACTACACGCACACGGGTCGCAGCAGGGACGGCCCCTGTTTACCAGGGGATTTATTGCTGGCTGGGGGTCGTCGTCAGAGTGAGGAGGGATGGACGAGAGATGAGGAGGGATGGAGGAGGCATGAAGCAGAGAGTAGAGATGGAGTAGAGATGAGGAGGGATGGAGGAGAGATGAGGAGGGATGGAGGAGGCGTGAAGGAGAGAGGAGAGATGGAGGAGAGATGAGGAGGGATGGAGGAGGCGTGAAGGAGAGAGTAGAGATGGAGGAGATTTGAGGAGGGATGGAGGAGAGATGAGGAGTGATGGAGGCGTGAAGGAGAGAGTAGGGATGGAGGAGAGATGAGGAGGGATGGACGAGAGATGAGGAGGGATGGAGGAGGCATGAAGCAGAGAGTAGAGATGGAGTAGAGATGAGGAGGGATGGAGGAGGGATGGAGGAGGCGTGAAGGAGAGAGTAGAGATGGAGGAGAGATGAGGAGGGATGGAGGAGGCGTGAAGGAGAGAGTAGAGATGGAGGAGATTTGAGGAGGGATGGAGGAGAGATGAGGAGGGATGGAGGAGGCGTGAAGGAGAGAGTAGAGATGGAGGGGAAATGAGGAGGGATGGACGAGAGATGAGGAGGGATGGAGGAGGCGTGAAGGAGAGAGTAGAGATGGAGGAGAAGATGAGGAGGGATGGAGGAGAGATGAGAAGGGATGGAGGAGAGATGAGGAGGGATGGAGGAGAGATGAGGAGGGATGGAGGAGGCGTGAAGGAGAGAGTAGAGATGGAGGAGAGATGAGGAGGGATGGAGGAGAGATGAGGAGGGATGGAGGAGGCGTGAAGGAGAGAGTAGAGATGGAGGAGATTTGAGGAGGGATGGAGGAGAGATGAGGAGGGATGGAGGAGGCGTGAAGGAGAGAGTAGAGATGGAGTAGAGATGAGGAGGGATGGACGAGAGATGAGGAGGGATGGAGGAGGCGTGAAGGAGAGAGTAGAGATGGAGGAGAAGATGAGGAGGGATGGAGGAGAGATAAGGAGGGATGGAGGAGAGATGAGGAGGGATGGAGGAGAGATGAGGAGGGATGGAGGAGAGATGAGGAGGGATGGAGGAGGCGTGAAGGAGAGAGTAGAGATGGAGGAGAGATGAGGAGGGATGGAGGAGAGATGAGGAGGGATGGAGGAGAGATGAGGAGAGATGAGGAGGGATGGAGGAGGCGTGAAGGAGAGAGTAGAGATGGAGGAGAGATGAGGAGGGATGGAGGAGAGATGAGGAGGGATGGAGGAGAGATGAGGAGGGATAGAGGAGATATGAGGAGGGATGGAGGAGAGATGAGGAGGGATGGAGGAGAGATGAGGAGGGATGGAGGAGAGATGAGGAGGGATAGAGGAGAGATGAGGAGGGATGGAGGAGAGATGGGGAGGGATGGAGGAGAGATGAGGAGGGATAGAGGAGATATGAGGAGGGATAGAGGAGATATGAGGAGGGATGGAGGAGAGATGAGGAGGGATGGAGGAGAGATGAGGAGGGATGGAGGAGAGATGAGGAGGGATAGAGGAGAGATGAGGAGGGATAGAGGAGATATGAGGAGGGATAGAGGAGATATGAGGAGGGATGGAGGAGATATGAGGAGGGATGGAGGAGAGATGAGGAGGGATGGAGGAGAGATGAGGAGGGATGGAGGAGAGATGAGGAGGGATAGAGGAGAGATGAGGAGGGATGGAGGAGAGATGGGGAGGGATGGAGGAGAGATGAGGAGGGATAGAGGAGATATGAGGAGGGATAGAGGAGATATGAGGAGGGATGGAGGAGAGATGAGGAGGGATAGAGACTGGAGAAAGATTTGTGGTATATATATTTTTTCAATTCAAAACTATTGACATTAGATTTACATTATGTGATAGTATTATACATCTACACAGCCCAGTAGATCAGTCTAATTCAAGTCTAATTCAAGGAACCAAATGTGGTTACAGGCTGAGTGCAGAAAAAAATGTAGGCTAGTCATATTCTGGAAAACATGTAACCTTATCATTTCTGTCTGTAAAATCGTGTTATTCAGAGAAGTGGACTTTCCTGAAAACGTGTCTATGGACACGCGCACGCACTACACGCACACGGGTCGCAGCAGGGACGGCCCCTGTTTACCAGGGGATTTATTGCTGGCTGGGGGTCGTCGTCAGGGCGAGCGAGGGACGCGCCTATATACATGCTGAGGTGAATGGGAAGCTATGCTGAAGCAGGAAACTCAGTGGCATTTCCGACTGATTCAGTATGCACACGGCGAAAAGCCCCGCGGCCAGTCAGCGATAAGGGGAGAGGGGAAATGACTTGCAGGAGTCGCAGATGACTGAGTGATGAGATCATTAAGTGCATTCGCGATGAGAAAGTCAGTTGAGAAAGTCAGTTGCTAGAGAAAGTGTTTTTCAGCCTTTGGTGATGTTTTTTTTGTTGTTGTCGCGTTCTGGTTTTTGTAGCATGTAACTGCGGAGTGTCGCGCCATGGAAAGGTGTCTGCAACCCCGGGCTCCCTCCTGCACGACTCTTGGCGTTTGCAACAGCAAGGGGCGGAGGAAGAAAACTCGAGTCCGGAGACAGACAACCACAAGGTAAGCTACAGCTGTTGACCGTGTATATCATCTTAATACTTCGGATATACAGCATTAAGCCTATTGTTTTATTTGCTACGTTTTTTCACATTCATAAGATTGGTGTTTAGATAAGTGCCATTATTTTGTTAGGTCTACAGTTAGGCTATCATATTCTAGAGTTTGCATTGTGTGAAACACCAGAAGAAGCATGGCATTGCAACAGTGTGTGGTCTGCCTTGGTTCTATCATTGTAGACTGCGTGCGTGCGTGTGTGTGCGCGTGCGTGCGTATGATCTCTGTGTGTGTTTTCCCTTCTTTAAATTGCTGGAGGAGGGGTGGTATGCAAGTCGAGCTAGATATATGTGTGTGTGTGTGTGTGTGTGTGTGCGTGTGTGTGTGTGTGAGGGGGGAGATCTGAGAGTGTGGTTGGGTGCAGACAGGATCTCTGTGTGTGTTTTCCCTTCTTTAAGTTGCGGGAGGAGGGGTGGTATGCGAGTCGTGCTGTGTGTGTGTGTGTGTGTGTGTGTGCGTGTGTGGGGTGGTATGCTAGCTGGGCTGGTGGAAATTCCTGTGTGTGTTTTGGAATGTGATTACCCCGGGGGAGACACCATCAGAGAGAGAGAGAGAGAGAGAAAGCAGGAATAAACCAACATGATTTGATTCCATTAATGTTAGTTATGATATGACTGACTTACAGGTGACTTTTGTATTTCAAATAGTGATAATGATAATAGTTATCATCATCCTTCATCATCATATCCTTGTGAGATATAATTACAATAAAAATGCAGTTCAAGGAACAAAGCAAGTATTAGTGTGTGTGTGTGTGTGTGTGTGTGTGAGAGAGGGGGGAGATTGTGGTTGGGTGCAAACCATTTGTAACAGGTCAGGTGTTTTGAAGGGACATTTAACCATTGGTCCAATTGGTCAGGTGTTTTAAAGGACATTTAACCATTGGTCCAATTGGTCAGGTGTTTAAAAGGACATTTAACAATTGGTCCAATTGGTCAAAGGTTTAAAAGGACATTTAACAATTGGTCAGGTGTTTGTAAGGACATTTAACCATTGGTCCAATTGGTCAGGTGTTTGAAAGGACACTTAACCATTGGTCCAATTGGTCAGGTGTCCTTTTTAACACTTGACCTGTTACAAATGGTTTGTTACTTATTTCAAATGGTTTTATGCAAACACCGTTATTCCTCTGTCTTCAGAGTAGAAAGTCAAGGGGCAATGCAGTTAAAATTGTGCTTTTTTTATGATATTTCCACACTTTTAGATCGAAACAACACTGAAACTGTGAAAATGATGAATGTGCCCTTTAGTATAAGAGCTGTCTAAAAACAAGTTTTTGGCCCAGATCATGACATTACAATCTGATATAATTATAATAGACCAATGACAGTTTATCTTGATGTGCATATATCCTCCTACACGGTTGTTGGCCCTGCTCTGTCATATTGACATTCCATTCCTCATTGTTGGCAGCGTGCACTTATGCTACCAAAGACCAAAATATATCTGTATTTAGGCCTACTTCCACTTTAACCTTTCACTGCAGTGGGCTAAATCATGGTCACAGTTTCTTGGTGGTCTTTAAAAACATCTACTTTCAAACAAAAGTATACACCTCACAGACATTATTATGGGCATACTTTCTTTTTAATTAATTATGAAATAATGAAAAATTATGAGAAACATTCCACCCATGATGCCACTAGAGGGCGCTTTGATCAACCGACTGCATTAAAAGGCTACAGCAATGAACAAAAGCAAAAGAGATGTGCAGTAGCTGTCTGCAAAGCACCAATTGTTTCTTAGGCAGTGGATTTGCTAGCAGCATCCTTCATCAAAGTTCTTTCCCAACAAGCAGCAGCAGTCAATAGCAACGTTTCAAAAAGTACATCTCAAAATAGTTATTCTTCTAGCTAACTATTATTATTAAAAGCAAATGACTTTATATTGTTGCGCTGCTGCTAGCTAACATTAACTTAGCTAGTTAGCTAGCTACTATTCTCAAGTAGCATAGCTAGCTAGCTAGCTACTGACCTGACATTTATATTTACATAGGGTACCTGTAGCTAGCCTAGCTACATAAAAAGTGATATCAGAATCGTAAAAGGGAAACGCTGCCCTAGTGCCAAGGTGCCTTCTGACAATGTAAACAATGTTCCTGCATAGCCAGCTACACTTTTCCTCTATGTTTGTTTATTTATTTGTTTGTTTATTTGGATCCCCATTAGCAAATGGTGGAAGAGTGCTTTCTGTTTTTCTCCTGCAAAACCTCTTGAACGGTAGGAGCTATAATTTAATTTTTTTTTATTTTATTTTTTTACCTTTATTTAACTAGGCAAGTCAGTTAAAGAACACATTCTTATTTACAATGACGGCCTACACCAGCCAAACCCGGGCGCCGCTGGGCCAAATGTTTTCCGCCCAAATCACGTCCAGTTGTGATACAGCCTGGAATCGAACCAGGATGTCTGTAGTGACATCTGAAGCACTGAGATGCAGTGTCTTAAACCGCTGTGCCACTTGGGAGCCCGGAAGCTACTATTATTAGCTGTGTGCTAATATTGCCCCATTCCTGAATGCTAAGATTCTCAGGAACACTAATCTATTTTCCTTTACAATGCTCTCAAGCTGTGCAGGGCTCGTTAGAGCAAAGAGTGGACATGACCGGGCAAATCAGACTGAGGAGGACAGCACCACATAATTGAAAGCATTTATGTTATTTTCTACACAAAATGATTGCCTGGTGATCTTCTGATCACTTCCCAATACCTTTCTGAATATTTCAGTCACTTCAGACTGAAATGCTGTCAAAGTACTCTCTGATTGTCTGACAAAGTTCTGTCAGACAAAGTTCTGTCAGACAAAGTTCTGTCAGACAAAGTACTGTCAGACAAAGTACTGTCAGACTGCCAGGCAAAGTACTGTCAGACAAAGTACTCCCTGACTGTCTGATAAAGTACTCTCTGACTGTCAGACAAAGTACTGTCAGACAAAGTACTGTCAGACAAAGTACTGTCAGACTGTCAGGCAAAGTACTGTCAGACAAAGTACTGTCAGACTGTCAGGCAAAGTACTGTCAGGCAAAGTACTGTCAGACAAAGTACTGTCAGACAAAGTACTCCCTGACTGTCTGACAAAGTACTCTCTGACTGTCAGGCAAAGTACTGTCAGACAAAGTACTGTCAGACTGTCAGGCAAAGTACTGTCAGACAAAGTACTCCCTGACTGTCTGACAAAGTACTCTCTGACTGTCAGACAAAGTACTGTCAAACAAAGTACTGTCAGACTGTCAGGCAAAGTACTGTCAGACAAAGTTTCTATATGCTGTTTTACTTTTTTCAGAGAGTGTAATGGTTGGACCATGTCCTATAAATGATTAGTAGGAATTGTCAATGGGTAGGGGCTATTGGTCTATCTGTGACTGACTGTATGACTATTTTAACACACATCTGTAGTGTGTGTAGCGGCAGTGGCCACCAACCATCTTTCTGGAGATCTGTTCTCTGGTGGATTTTCACCCCAACCATCACAAATAACATCAGATGCTGCCAAAGAAGTTGTTGTTGAGAAGCTAGGTGTAGTTGAGAAGCTAGGTGTAGTTGAGAAGCTAGGTGTAGTTGAGAAGCTAGGTGTAGTTGAGAAGCTAGGTGTTGTTGTGTGTGCGTGTGTAGTAAGTTTGAAATGCTACCTTTTCCACCTTTCACAGACTGTAGTTGTGTATAGTAATGTCACTATTGGAGAAAGCTGGTGATGACAATGTAGATAAAACCACTAAATCAAATCAAATCAAATTTATTTATATAGCCCTTCGTACATCAGCTGATATCTCAAAGTGCTGTACAGAAACCCAGCCTAAAACCCCAAACAGCAACAGCACTAGCTTTTTAACTTTCCACCATCGATCGCTACTCTGGTGCCGCTCTGGACCTCCTACCTGATTATGTTTAGCTAACACCCTCTAACTTTCACCATCATCTGTTTTCATCCCACAGGAACACCTTACAGAGCTTTAGCACATGTAAAACAATAACTTGAGAAGATACTTCTCAAATTTGTATCCCTACGCCCACACAACTGGCTGAGCTTTTCTCCCTACGCCCACACAACTGACTGAGCTTTTCAGTGACCCAAGGAGGCTCAGGGAAATAAATGATAAAAAATGTATTTTGAGGTAAAAACAAAAATAAACATATAGTTATTTAATTGACATGAAGTGATGATTTAGAAAAACATTTACAAAGACAGCATGGGGCGTTTAATAGTGAAGTCATGCAATAGCCAGGGGTACATCTGTGAGACACCTGCAACAGTCTCATGTCCCAGACACCATGTGGTTATACCACAGCCAGGGGACATCTGTGAGACACCTGCAACAGTCTCATGTCCCAGACACCATGTGATTATACTACAGCCAGGGGACATCTGTGAGACACCTGCAACAGTCTCATGTCCCAGACACCATGTGATTATACTACAGCCAGGGGACATCTGTGAGACACCTGCAACAGTCTCATGTCCCAGACACCATGTGATTATACTACAGCCAGGGGACATCTGTGAGACACCTGCAACAGTCTCATGTCCCAGACACCATGTGATTATACTACAGCCAGGGGACATCTGTGAGACACCTGCAACAGTCTCATGTCCCAGACACCATGTGATTATACTACAGCCAGGGGACATCTGTGAGACACTTGCAACAGTCTCATGTCCCAGACACCATGTGATTATACTACAGCCAGAGGGACTTGAATTGTAAGATTTTAACATTTACCAAAGACACATTATGAAATACACAATATGAAAAAAATAGCCTCCATCTATTTATAATAGAACAAAATCAAGATGGTTTATACCTAATTGTTTCTTAAAACATATTATTGATGATCTAGTCATAGTGAATGGGCCATTTTTAAATGATGTAAAACAGTGTTTTTCTCATATAAGTGGACAGATGATGAGGTAAGGGTTGTGTTTGGGTTGTTCCCCGGAGGAGCTAACTAATTGTTGGAACTAGATGGGGAACTGGAAGGACAGAGACTGCCCACAGTCGCCCACACACAAATGTTAAATATTCCAATGAGCAATCTGGTCCGTCGGTATACCAAGACACTTCACACCATGGGAATTTAACATGCAATGTGATCGTGAACATAAACAAGTCCTGTTTTTTTGTTAAATAATTCCAGAACATCTCATTATGATATTATGTATTATATAATGTTCTCTATTGCCTGTTTTTCAGAAGCTGAAATCGCCATGGTGAAGATGATTGACAAGGTGAAGATGATTGACAAGGTGAAGATGATTGACAAGGTGGAGATGATTGACAAAGTAGAGATGATTGACATTGGTCATCCATTCTTCTACCGGTAAGATACTGGTCCTTCCATCTGTTATACAGAGCTTCTAGAGGAATGACGTTGTCATGTGTGTTCAGGCCCTCCGATGTAGACCCAAACATCTTGATTCCTAAAAACTATACCTGTTATAGATTTTACTATTGTCTTCAAAGAGGGAAATACCTGTGGAAGGACTGTACCAATCTAGCTCTCTCCCTATACATTCATTCACTTTTACTTACTGACTTTCCGTATCTATTTAGTGAACTGGTTCACAATTTCTGCAGTTTTGGGTCGAGGATGTTCAATGTCTAATTCAGTCCAAGGGTTGCACTTACATTCAGAGGATCCCCTACTCATTCTCTCATTATTTCACTCTGTCATTCTCTGTGTTCTCATTCTATCATTCTCTCAGTTCTCTCATTCTCTCATTATTTCACTCTGTCATTCTCTGTGTTCTCATTCTCTCATTATTTCATTCTGTCATTCTCTGTTTTCTCATTCTATCATTCTCTCAGTTCTCTCATTATTTCACTCTGTCATTCTGTCATTCTCTGTGTTCTAATTCTATCATTCTCTCAGTTCTCTCATTCTCTCATTATTTCACTGTCATTCTCTGTGTTCTAATTCTATCATTCTCTCATTATTTCACTGTCATTCTCTGTGTTCTAATTCTATCATTCTCTCATTCTCTCATTATTTCACTCTGTCATTCTCTGTGTTCTCATTATTTCACTGTCATTCTCTGTGTTCTCATTCTATCATTCTCTCAGTTCTCTCAGTTCTTTCAATCTGTTCTTCATCTGTTTTAACATAATACCTCCTACAGTGTGTCTAATCATCAGATCATAAGTCATGAATCTTGAATTATTTTGAGAGGGACTGGATGCTATTTAGCTCTGGCAATAAAAGCTATCTGAGTGATTTAGCTCCTGTGAGTACATGTCTACCAAGAAGGACAGCAGAGGACTAATGGTTTGTCTGAATGTGAACTGAATTCAAAAGGCATAGGGATTCGCACAGTTCACACACACACACACACACACACACACGCACACACACACACACACACACACACACATACTAAGCCCACACACTCCCCCGTGTTTCCCCTGCCTCTGCTCTCCTCAGATGTAAGACACATGACATTAAAGGGGAGCTCTCAGTGTGGGTTCCTCATGTGGGTAGAGTGTATGTGTGTGTGTGTCTGTGTGGGAGAGAGAATGAAAGCCAAAGCTCCAGAACCGTAGGCCCAAGCTCGCTGTATGTGTGCCCCACCGGAGGCTCTCATACTGGGATATGCTTACTCCCACGCCGGGGTAGAGGCTGGGGCTGAGTGGGAGAGGGAGTGGGAGGAGATGACAGAGAGAGAAAGGGAGTGGGAGGAGAGGACAGAGAGAGAAAGAGAGGAGAAAGGGAGTGGGTGGGAAGAGTGGGTAGAGGTCGGTGAGTCAGTTGGAACTGCTGCCTCGAATAAGTGAGCTCTCTGCCTTACAACGTATAGAAGGTGTTTTAGCTAGCGTACACACACACACACACACACACACACACAGACACACACACACACACACACACACAGACACACACAGACACACACACACACACACACACAGACACACACACACACAGACACACACACACACACACACACACACACACAGACACACACACACACACACACACACACAGAGAATCTAAATGCAGCTGCTGCATTGAACATTGTACGTGTATTGTGCATTTCTCCAGGTTTCAGTCTCATTGAAAAGCTACTGTGAAAATATTTTTACAGAAAAAGCAGCCAACAAGTGCTCAGCATTTGTGGGATCTCCTTCAAGACTGTTAGAATAGCATTCCAGGTGAACTTGGTTGAGAGAATGCCAAGAGTGTGCAAAGCTGATTTGAAGAATCTCAAATATAAAATATATTTAGATTTGTTAAACACTTTTTTGGCTACTACATGATTCCATATGTGATATTTCATAGTTTTGATGTTTTCACGATTATTCTATAATTTAGAAAATAGTATATAATAAAGAAAAACCCTTGAATGAGTAGGTGTGTCCAAACGTTTGACCGGAGGGTTTGTCATCCTGTCTGTCTGCATTCTACATCTCTTCTCAGGCAGATGTTACAGCTCAGACACCGTTGGCAGAATACTGTTCTGAGTCCTTTGTGTTCTCACACTTTACCCTGTCTTCTATGTGACCTCAATGTTCTCACACTTTACCCTGTCTTCTATGTGACCTCTATGTTCTCACACTTTACCCTGTCTTCTATGTGACCTCTATGTTCTCACACTTTACCCTGTCTTCTATGTGACCTCCATGTTCTCACACTTTACCCTGTCTTCTATGTGACCTCCATGTTCTCACACTTTACCCGGTCTTCTATGTGACCTCTATGTTCTCACACTTTACCCTGTCTTCTATGTGACCTCTATGTTCTCACAGGGCTGTGAGGTAATTAAGCAATAAGGCACGAAGGGGTGTGGTATACGGCCAATATACCACGGCTAAGGGCTGTTCTAAAGGACGACTCAAAGCAGAGTGCCTGGATGCAGCTCTTAGCCGTGGAATATTGGCCATATACCACAAACCCCCGAGATGCCTTATTGCTGTTATAAACTGGTTACCAACGTAATTAGAGCAGTAAAAATACATGTTTTGTCATACCCGTGGTTTACGGTCTGATATACCACGGCTGTCTGCCAATCAGCATTCAGGCTCGAACCACCCAGTTTATAATAAATTATTTATATATATATATATATATATATATATATATATATATATATATATATTTATATTTATTTACAGTTGAAGTCGAAGTTTACATACGCTTTGGTTGAAGTCGTTAAAACTAGTTTTTCAACCACTCCACAGATTTCTTGTTAACAAACTATAGTTTTGGCAAGTCGGTGAGGACATCTACTTTATGAATGACACAAGTAATTTTTCCAGTGGGTCAGAAGTTTACATGCACTAAGTTGACTGTACCTTTAAACAGCTTGGAAAATTCCAGAAAATTATGTCATGTCTTTAGAAGCTTCTTATAGGTAAATTGATATAATTAGAGTCAATTGGAGGTGTACCTGTGGATGTATTTCAAGGTCTACCTTCAATCTCAGTGCGTCTTTGCTTGATATCATGGGAACATCAGAAGAAATCAGCCAAGACCTCAGAAAAAAATGGTAGACTTCCACAAGTCTGGTTCATCCTTGGGAGCAATTTCCAAATGGCTGAAGGTACCACGCTCATCTGTACAAACAATAGTACGCAAGTATAAACACCATGGGACCATGTAGCCGTCACACCGCTCAGGAAGGAGGCACATTCTGTCTCCTAGAGATGAACGTACAAATCAATCCCAGAACAACAGCAAAGGACGTTGTGAAGATGCTGGAGGAAACAGATACAAAAGTATCTATATCCACAGTAAAACAATTCCTATACCGACATAACCTGAAAGGCTGCTCAGCAAGGAAGAAGCCACTGCTCCAAAACCGCCATAAAAAAGCCAGACTACAGTTTGCACCTGACAATGGGGACAAAGATCGTACTTTTTGGTGACATGTCCTCTGGTCTGAGGAAACAGAAATAGAACTGTTTGTTATGTTTGGAGGAAAAAGGGGGAGGATTGCAAGCCGAAGAACACCATCCCAACCGTGAAGCATGGGGGTGGCAGCATCATGTTGTGGGGGTGCTTTGCTGCAGGAGGGACTGGTGCACTTCACAAAATAGATGGCATAATAAGGACAGAAAATGATGTGGATATATTGAAGCAACATCTCAAGACATCAGTCTAAAGCTTGGACCCAAATGGGTCTTCCAAAGGGACAATGACCCCAGGCATACTTCCAAAGTTGTGGCAAAATGGCTTAAGGACAACAAAGTCAAGGTATTGGAGTGGCCATCACAAAGCCTTGACCTCAATTCTATAGAAAATTTGTGGGCGACACTAAAAAAGTGTGTGCGAGCAAGAAGGCCTACAAACCTGACTCAGTTACACCAGCTATGTCAGGAGGAATGGGCCAAAATTCACCCAACGTATTGTGGGAAGCTTGTGGAAGGCTACCCGAAACGTTTGACCCAAGTTAAACAATTTAAAGGCAATGCTACCAAATACTAATTGACTGTATGTAAACTTCTGACCCACTGGGAATGTGATGAAATAAATAAAAGCTGAAATAAATAATTATCTCTACTATTATTCTGACATTTCACATTCTTAAAATAAAGTGGTGATCCTAACTGACCTAAGACATGGAATTTTTACTATAATTAAATGTCAGGAATTGTGAAAAACTGAGTTTAAATGTATTTGGCTTAGGTGTATGTAAACTTCTGACTTCAGGTGTATATACACACACACACATGCCCACACACACACACACACACGCCTACACACGTCATGGCTTCCATTAGCCGGTAATAGCAGGTATTTGGCAGATAAAACATTTGGAAAGCTCATAAATAAAATTGGCGCTGCTCAATTGTCCCTGAGAATAACAGGAAATCCTAAATAATGCTTTTTAGTCTATTCCTTGATTTAAATACCAGTCGATGTCTATACATTTGACTGGTCATGCTTATCAATCTATAGGTTACTTTGCATAATTTAGTGGAATTAAATTGGTGTGTGTGTGTGTAGGCTACAGTATATTCATTATATATCTTATTTATCACACGCATACAACATACAGATACAGAGGAGCAGTAAATCTGTCAGACAGCGTGAGAGCTGCTGCTGCAGCATCTCAAACAACCATCAGAAGGCAGGTTTCATCAGCCTGAGAGCTGCTGCTGCAGCATCTCAAACAACCATCAGAAGGCAGGTTTCATCAGCCTGAGAGCTGCTGCTGCAGCATCTCAAACAACCATCAGAAGGCAGGTTTCATCAGCGTGTCACACGCCACTTTGCAATGAGCTGGAAGTAGTATGCATTTTGAAAACATACAGTATACTCAATTGTTTTATTACATATTATGAGGCATGTCTTAGCCTGCTTCAAAGTAGTCTAGCCTAAATCAGTCATATTAGCCACCCATGCTACTTGTTTCATATTAGACCCTGTTTCTACATTTCTACTGGATGTTTTTAATTCACGTCACATGAAACCCGCTCGCACGTTTCTCACTAAATGCGTTTTGGAAGAAACGTTCCCGCGCAGCCTACTGCCTTGTGCACATTGCTCCGCTTATAATGTCAAGAAATAGTCGTTTATCAACATTTTAAGCTAAACGTTCTTATCTGTTGCATCAGACTCATTGCTTACTGATTTTGGGATCTATCATCTGTCCCAGAGTCTGTTTGGAAAAGGATATTTCTTTCTCGAAAAGCTGACCAATAAAATAGGTCAACTTTTCTACTATGGGGGATAGTAGACTGACAGGCTAGTGATTTCTCTGTTCGTTACTCGTCTTGTTGTCTGAGGAAAAATAAATGTGGACAGTTATTCTAACATCTTGAAAGTGTGAATCAGAATTAGAAGGATGGTAAATCCCTGCATCCTCACCTTGCATGTTCTGTTCATATGAATGACTGTAATGTAAATGTGGTTTTAAGTCGTTATGAGCACCGTGGTTTTAAGTCGTTATGAGCACCGTGGTTTTAAGTCGTTATGAGCACCGTGGTTTTAAGTCGTTATGAGCACCGTGGTTTTAAGTCGTTATGAGCACCGTGGTTTTAAGTCGTTATGAGCACCGTGGTTTTAAGCCGTTATGAGCACCGTGGTTTTAAGCCGTTATGAGCACCGTGGTTTTAAGTCGTTATGAGCACCGTGGTTTTAAGTCGTTATGAGCACCGTGGTTTTAAGTCGTTATGAGCACCGTGGTTTTAAGTCGTTATGAGCACCGTGGTTTTAAGTCGTTATGAGCACCGTGGTTTTAAGTCGTTATGAGCACCGTGGTTTTAAGTCGTTATGAGCACCGTGGAAGGACGTCCTAATCAGGTTACGCACCCAAAGCGTATGGGTCTGGTAAATGTCTCAAACGTCTGGTAAATGTAAATGCTGCCGGCCAAATGTCCGGTCACACACACACACATACACACACACACACACACACACACAGCCATTAGTCATAAAGTTGGAGGCACAGAACAGAGGAACAGACAGATGCGTTGTCCTGATCTTTCTCCAAAGCAGCTTTAGTCATACTGGACATGACTTTGTGAATTCCAACGTTTGAATTGCAATGTTTGTGGCAAATAACAAAACGCATACTGTATAACACAGTGGCAGGTAGCCTAGTGGTTAAGAGGCAGGTAGCCTAGTGGTTAAGAGGCAGGTAGCCTAGTGGTTAAGAGGCAGGTAGCCTAGTGGTTAAGAGGCAGGTAGCCTAGTGGTTAAGAGGCAGGTAGCCTAGTGGTTAAGAGGCAGGTAGCCTAGTGGTTAAGAGGCAGGTAGCCTAGTGGTTAAGAGGCAGGTAGCCTAGTGGTTAAGAGGCAGGTAGCCTAGTGGTTAAGAGGAAGGTAGCCTAGTGGTTAAGAGGCAGGTAGCCTAGTGGTTAAGAGGCAGGTAGCCTAGTGGTTAAGAGGCAGGTAGCCTAGTGGTTTAAGAGCTTTGGGACAGTAACAGAGATGTTGCTGGTTTGAATCCCCGAGCCGACTAGGGGAAAAATCTGTGTTCCCTTGAGCAAGGCACTTAACCCGAATTGCTAGATACGAATGCCTTAAATGTAAGTGAATCTGGACTGTGTTCATTAGGGCCTATAAAGGAAAAGCATAATGAGCGTTACCATTATAGTCTGTCCTTGTTTCAGTCCCCTTTTCTTCTGTTTGGTGCCTAATGAACACAACCCTACACATGAGACCTGTGTAGTGACGTGGCTCTGTTTCCACAATCATATCCTAATCATTCTGTAGAGGAAAACCTTGTGTAATCAGAGACAGAACATGAAGGTTGCCGGGTCCAGAAGTCTGGTCCTCACATCCCTCTGTCACATGTAATGGCACGAGCCAGCGGACAATACAAGAAAACCAGGAAGTCAAACCAGGGAGGGAGAGACCACTCTGACACTGTGGGGGGGGGGGGGTCCTGAATTAAGGACACACACATACATATTCACGGACATACATATTCATGCACACACTTACATACACACATACTCACATAATCTGCTGCTGGATTCCCCTGAGGGAAACAGGAAGTGAGACGTACAGAGACAGCCGTGCACTGCAGGAAGTAGACCCTGTGACATTCCATCCTTGAACAGCTGTGAAAAGAGTCCTTTTTTCTCTCTCTCTTTGTCTTTTTCACTATGTATCTCTGTCTCACCACCCTCCTCCCCCATCTCTCTCTCAATTCAATTTAAGGGCTTTATTGGCATGGGCAACATACATTCAGTACATTCAGTAATCTGAATCTAAGTACATTATTTACCTTCAGAGGTGAATGTATCAAACCAGTTTCCGCGATTTTAAAGGTGGTTTGTTGTTGTGCACTCTCCTCAAACAATAGCATGGTATTTTTTCACTGTAATAGCTACTGTAAATTGGACAGTGCAGTTATTAGATTAACAAGAATTTAAGCTTTCTGCCCTTATAAGACATGTCTATGTCCTGGAAAGTTTGCTGTTACTTACAACGTCATTCTAGTCACAGTTGCTCATGTTAGCAACAACCATCCCGGTATAGGGACACCGATCCCGAGGGTTTTCTTTATTTTTACTATTTTCTACGATGTAGAATAATAGTGAAGACATCAAAACTATGAAATAACACATATGGAATCAATATATTTTAGATTTTAGATTCTTCAAAGTAGCCCTCCTTTGCCTTGATGACAACTTGCACACTGTTGGCATTCTCTCAACTAGTTTCATGAGGTAGTCACCTGGAATGCATTTAAATTAACAGTTGTGTGAGAGGTAGAGAGAGAGATGCGCATTTCCTCTGACACCTTGTTTCTAGGAAGGGGAAAAGGAAGAGAGGACTTAAGGAGACAGGATGGGACACAGAGGCAGACTAGTGGGCTCCTTTAAAGAGTCTCACACACACCTTCAGGGCACCACTCGACACACACACACACACACACTCTGCCACCTTCAATCTACCTCCCACACAGTGTGTAACACCCACACACACTTCCACCCATCTACAGAGCGCCACTGTCTTTAAACCCACCCTCCCTCACTCCATCACACCCCACCCAGACCAACAAGACCACCCACGTCACACCAAACACAACGGATCAATTCCTCTTGCTTTGTATACAGGAGTACTACTATTAATATAGTCTTACTACTTAATCTGTTACTTCGACTACTACCCTGTCTGATTCAAATACGGGTTTTCATGTTGGTCTTAACCTGGTTGTTATGACGTCATTTCAACCCACTTTGCATGCTGGGACTACTACTACCATTAGTACTACTACACACTAGTGTCAGAATGATTGTACTACATAGCGTTAGTCATGTGCTGGTCGTCCCTGGCGTGTCATGCCTGGCTCAAGGCAAGGTCTCTGAGGTATCTGTGCTCACTGCAGTGTGTTAATCAGCCCAGGGCTTCCATGGAACTGTCTGTATGTCTCTCACTGTGCTTTTAAAAGAGCAGGACAGAAAGACCAAACATACTGACCCCCCCTCACTCACTCACACATCCGCACACCCGGGTGGGCAGTGGGGTAGAAGGTTAAACAAGCGGTGCTATCTGGAGAGAGAGAAGGCAGTGTGACTATGACATCATGGCTGCACCTCTCAGGCTCTCTCAGGCTCTCCCCCTGTCACTCTGCTCCCTCTGTCACTCTGCCACTCTGCTCCCTCTGTCCCCCTGTCCCTCAGTCACTCTGCTCCCTCTCTCCCCCTGCCCCTCAGTCACTCTGCTCTCTCTGTCCCTCTGTCACTCTGCTCCCTCTGTCACTCTGCTCTCTCTGTCCCTCTGTCACTCTGCTCCCTCTGTCCCTCTGTCACTCTGCTCCCTCTGTCACTCTGCTCCCTCTGTCCCTCTGTCACTCTGCTCCCTCTGTCACTCTGCTCCCTCTGTCCCTCTGTCCCTCTGTCCCTCTGCCACTCTGTCCATCTGTCACTCTGCTCCCTCCATCTCTCCATCCCTTTATCTCTCTGTCACTCTGTCACTCTGCTCCCTCTGTCACTCTGCTCCCTCCATCTCTCCATCCCTTTATCTCTCTGCTTCCTCTGTCTCTCTGCTCTCTCTGCTCCCTCTGTCACCCTGTCCCCCTGTCCATCTGTCACTCTGCTCCCTCTGTCCATCGGTCACTCTGCTCCCTCCATCTCTACATCCCTTTATCTCTCTGCTCTCTCTGTCCATCTGTCACTCTGCTCCCTCCATCTCTACATCCCTTTATCTCTCTGTCACTCTGTCACTCTGCTCCCTCTGTCACTCTGCTCCCTCCATCTCTCCATCCCTTTATCTCTCTGCTTCCTCTGTCTCTCTGCTCTCTCTGCTCCCTCTGTCACCCTGTCCCCCTGTCCATCTGTCACTCTGCTCCCTCTGTCCATCGGTCACTCTGCTCCCTCCATCTCTACATCCCTTTATCTCTCTGCTCCCTCTGTCACCCTGTCCCCCTGTCCATCTGTCACTCTGCTCTCTCTGTCCATCTGTCACTCTGCTCCCTCCATCTCTCCATCCCTTTATCTCTCTGCTCTCTCTGTCCATCTGTTCCCTCCATCTCTCCATCCCTTTATCTCTCTGCTCTCTCTGTCCATCTGTCACTCTGCTCCCTCCATCTCTCCATCCCTTTATCTCTCTGCTCTCTCTGCTCCCTCTGTCACTTTGCTCCCTCTGTCACTCTGCTACCTCTGTCACTCTGCTCCCTCTGTCACTCTGCTCCCTCCATCTCTCCATCCCTTTATCTCCCTGCTCCCTCTGTCACCCTGTCCCCCTGTCCATCTGTCACTCTGCTCCCTCTGTCCATCGGTCACTCTGCTCCCTCCATCTCTACATCCCTTTATCTCTCTGCTCTCTCTGTCCATCTGTCACTCTGCTCCCTCCATCTCTACATCCCTTTATCTCTCTGTCACTCTGTCACTCTGCTCCCTCCATCTCTCCATCCCTTTATCTCTCTGCTTCCTCTGTCTCTCTGCTCTCTCTGCTCCCTCTGTCACCCTGTCCCCCTGTCCATCTGTCACTCTGCTCCCTCTGTCCATCGGTCACTCTGCTCCCTCCATCTCTACATCCCTTTATCTCTCTGCTCCCTCTGTCACCCTGTCCCCCTGTCCATCTGTCACTCTGCTCTCTCTGTCCATCTGTCACTCTGCTCCCTCCATCTCTCCATCCCTTTATCTCTCTGCTCTCTCTGTCCATCTGTTCCCTCCATCTCTCCATCCCTTTATCTCTCTGCTCTCTCTGTCCATCTGTCACTCTGCTCCCTCCATCTCTCCATCCCTTTATCTCTCTGCTCTCTCTGCTCCCTCTGTCACTCTGCTCCCTCTGTCACTCTGCTCCCTCTGTCACTCTGCTACCTCTGTCACTCTGCTCCCTCTGTCACTCTGCTCCCTCCATCTCTCCATCCCTTTATCTCCCTGCTCCCTCTGTCACTCTGCTCCCTCCATCTCTCCATCCCTTTATCTCTCTGCTCCCTCTGTCACTCTGCTCGCTCTGTCACTCTGCTACCTCTGTCACTCGGCTCGCTCTGTCACTCGGCTCGCTCTGTCACTCTGCTACCTCTGTCACTCTGCTACCTCTGTCACTCTGCTACCTCTGTCACTCTGCTCACTCCATCTCTCCATCCCTTTATCTCTCTGCTCCCTCTGTCCTTCTGCTCCCTTTGTCCTTCTGCTCCCTCTGTCCTTCTGCTCCCTCTGTCCTTCTGCTCCCTCTGTCCTTCTGCTCCCCCTGTCCTTCTGCTCCCTCTGTCCTTCTGCTCCCTTTGTCTCTGGAATAGAGACACAGCCAGCCTAATTTAATAATCACTAAGTCTGCCAGACAGACAGACAGACACATATAGACAGACACACAACCAGGGACAGGGGTCTGGTCTGGCATGCTCTCTCTCTCTCGGCTGAGGCTCTGTTACATCAGCCTGTCCTCAGCTGACTGAGACATTCCAACATGGCTGTGAAAGAGTCTTATTTAGAGAGGAAGTGTGTGTGCGCGTGTGTGCGTGCGTGCGTGGGCATATTTCCATGGGATCATTGTCATCACAGGCTAAAGGTATCCTCTGTGCTCTGCAGTGTGACGCCACTAGGTTATTGATTGTGTGTTTTGGCATCATGTTGCTATGACTGTCAATGACCTGATAGCCTGAGGCGTCTGCAACATATTGACGCCGTAGATCCCAAACAATTGAAGTTAACATATTCATATTTTATTTATTTTTACCATTATTGAGTCCTTCCACCAATTCGGTGCCTTTTGAGATGTGTAACTTGGTGAGGGGAAAAAGCATTTGATTTCACCTAATTTTACCATTCTGTCACAAAGAGTACATGTTCAACGTCATCAAAAAACATGTGATTTCACCTAATTTTACCATTCTGTCATAAAGGGTACATGTTCAACGTCATCAAAAAACATGTGATTTCACCTAATTTTACCATTCTGTCATAAAGAGTACATGTTCAACGTCATCAAAAAACATGTGATTTCACCTAATTTTACCATTCTGTCATAAAGAGTACATGTCCAACGTCATCAAAAAACATGTTTTCCGAGGTTAAATAAATAAATTAGTATATTAAGTGCTTATTAAGTGCCAAATAAAGTAACAGGATTGACCTAACGACCTGTTACAGCTATAAATCCTCATATGACAGCAGTTAAATGCAAACTTCGTTTGAAAAAAATCTAGCCTGTCTGTCTATGGTTAACAGGGTTGACCGTAACAGGGTTGACAGTAACAGGGTTGACCGTAACAGGGTTGACCGTAACAGGGTTGACCGTAACAGGGTTGACAGTAACAGGGTTGACAGTAACAGGGTTGACCGTAACAGGGTTGACCGTAACAGGGTTGACAGTAACAGGGTTGACCGTAACAGGGTTGACAGTAACAGGGTTGACAGTAACAGGGTTGACGTGTTCTGGTCTAATGGATCACAAAACGCCACAAAACATCCATAGAGAGTAGAACCAACCTGCCTGCTTTCACACTGTCATTTGACTAATAAATGTTCAATGTGTCTTCTGATAGAAGAAGGGATAGTATCACCGTCTGAAATGTGAGTTTAGTTCACGGGGTTAAAATGAATCACTAATCACATGAAATAAATACTTAAGAAATTACTTTGACAAAGCAACAAAATAACTAACTTTACATTGATGGGGAAAACTTTGAGAAATGTCGGGGTTAAGTTGGTTCAGTTCTTCCTGGAAGTCAAAGGGTGCACAGGATACTGCATTCTGACATGTCGGGGTTACGATGGTTCAGATCTTCCTGGAAGTCAAAGGGTGCACAGGATACTGCATTCTGACATGTCGGGGTTACGATGGTTCAGATCTTCCTGGAAGTCAAAGGGTGCACAGGATACTGCATTCTGACATGTCGGGGTTACGATGGTTCAGATCTTCCTGGAAGTCAAAGGGTGCACAGGATACTGCATTCTGACATGTCGGGGTTACGATGGTTCAGATCTTCCTGGAAGTCAAAGGGTGCACAGGATACTGCATTCTGACATGTCGGGGTTACGATGGTTCAGATCTTCCTGGAAGTCAAAGGGTGCACAGGATACTGCATTCTGACATGTCGGGGTTACGATGGTTCAGATCTTCCTGGAAGTCAAAGGGTGCACAGGATACTGCATTCTGACATGTCGGGGTTACGATGGTTCAGATCTTCCTGGAAGTCAAAGGGTGCACAGGATACTGCATTCTGACATGTCGGGTTACGATGGTTCAGATCTTCCTGGAAGTCAAAGGGTGCACAGGATACTGCATTCTGACATGTCGGGTTACGATGGTTCAGATCTTCCTGGAAGTCAAAGGGTGCACAGGATACTGCATTCTGACACTTCAGCAAGTCTTTATTTATTTATTTATTTATTTTTAAAAATCTGATTTATTGAAATGAAAGGGAAGGGTTAAATGTGGAAGACATACCCCCCTTTCCCTGTAGAATGCTTTTGACGCCTTGTAGAGTCCATGCCCTGATGAAGTGAGACTGTTCTGAGGACAAAAGGAGGTGCAACTCAATATTAGTCAGGTGTTCCTAATCTTTGGTGTACCGATGAACTTCTATTAAATCCAGTCTCAAATAGCCGCCTGACACTTTTACAGGTTTTTATAATAGCTTTGGTACTATTTCAACAAGTATGTGGTACATTTTCACAACTCCAAACTGGTCCCACTTGTAACGCTGCCAGTCTTTCATTCCAAACCTGGCATTGTGAATTCATTTGGATTCTTAACATCTCTCACCACACAACCAGGGAGGGGTGTACCAGCCCAGATCACAGTCACCAGGGAGGGGGTGTACCAGCCCAGATCACAGTCACCAGGGAGGGTTGTACCAGCCCAGATCACAGTCACCAGGGAGGGTTGTACCAGCCCAGATCACAGTCACCAGGGAGGGGGTGTACCAGCCCAGATCACAGTCACCAGGGATGGGTGTACCAGCCCAGATCAGTCACCAGGGAGGGGTTGTACCAGCCCAGATCAGTCACCAGGGAGGGTTGTACCTGCCCAGATCACAGTCACCAGGGATGGGTGTACCAGCCCAGATCACAGTCACCAGGGAGTGGTTGTACCAGCCCAGATCACAGTCACCAGGGAGTGGTTGTACCAGCCCAGATCACAGTCACCAGGGAGGGGTGCACAGCCCAGATCACAGTCACCAGGGAGGGGTGCACAGCCCATATCACAGTCACCAGGGAGGGGTGTACCAGCCCAGATCACAGTCACCAGGGAGGGGTTGTACCAGCCCAGATCACAGTCACCAGGGATGGTTGTACCAGCCCAGATCACAGTCACCAGGGATGGTTGTACCAGCCCAGATCACAGTCACCAGGGAGGGTTTGTACCAGCCCAGATCACAGTCACCAGGGAGGGTTTGTACCAGCCCAGATCACAGTCACCAGGGAGGGTTTGTACCAGCCCAGATCACAGTCACCAGGGAGGGGTGTACCAGCCCAGATCACAGTCACCAGGGAGGGGTTGTACCAGCCCAGATCACAGTCACCAGGGAGGGTTGTACCAGCCCAGATCACAGTCACCAGGGAGGGGTTGTACCAGCCCAGATCACAGTCACCAGGGAGGGGTTGTACCAGCCCAGATCACAGTCACCAGGGAGGGGTGTACAGCCCAGATCACAGTCACCAGGGAGGGGTTGTACCAGCCCAGATCACAGTCACCAGGGAGGGGTTGTACCAGCCCAGATCACAGTCACCAGGGAGGGTTGTACCAGCCCAGATCACAGTCACCAGGGAGGGTTGTACCAGCCCAGATCACAGTCACCAGGGAGGGTTGTACCAGCCCAGATCACAGTCACCAGGGAGGGTTGTACCAGCCCAGATCACAGTCACCAGGGAGGGGTGTACCAGCCCAGATCACAGTCACCAGGGAGGGGTTGTACCAGCCCAGATCACAGTCACCAGGGAGGGGTTGTACCAGCCCAGATCACAGTCACCAGGGAGGGGTTGTACCAGCCCAGATCACAGTCACCAGGGAGGGTTGTACCAGCCCAGATCACAGTCCCCAGGGAGGGTTGTACCAGCCCAGATCACAGTCACCAGGGAGGGTTGTACCAGCCCAGATCACAGTCACCAGGGAGTGGTTGTACCAGCCCAGATCACAGTCACCAGGGAGGGTTGTACCAGCCCAGATCACAGTCACCAGGGAGGGGTTGTCCCAGCCCAGATCACAGTCACCAGGGAGGGTTGTACCAGCCCAGATCACAGTCACCAGGGAGGGGTTGTACCAGCCCAGATCACAGTCACCAGGGAGGGTTGTACCAGCCCAGATCACAGTCACCAGGGAGGGGTTGTACCAGCCCAGATCACAGTCACCAGGGAGGGGTTGTACCAGCCCAGATCACAGTCACCAGGGAGGGTTGTACCAGCCCAGATCACAGTCACCAGGGAGGGGTTGTACCAGCCCAGATCACAGTCACCAGGGAGGGGTGCACAGCCCATATCACAGTCACCAGGGAGGGTTGTACCAGCCCAGATCACAGTCACCAAGGAGGGGTGTACCAGCCCAGATCACAGTCACCAGGGAGGGGTTGTACCAGCCCAGATCAGATCTTTTATTGTTAAATGTAATGAGAACATTGGTTTAATCACCAAAACACAACATAATGATCTATTTTAGTTGTTCTATTAAACTACCAGTTAATCCAATAGCAAACAATGCATTTATCACCTTTCAAAGGGCCCTTAACGTGCTGAAGGTAATATGCTACAGTGTTGTAGATTACACCGTTTTCACATTAGGCAATACACTTATATTACCCCTCAAAATGAACAGAAAATCTATCATTTCCAAAATATGATATGTAATATAATATAATGTGTAATCAAGAAGACATTCTCTACAATCATTCATGCAAATAAACCATGTTATTTTTCGGATATAATTGCAATATAGGTGTACTGTCTGTAATCACATGTAAGAAGTTCAATTAAACAAATTAAATGAATGAAAATAAAAACATAACATTTATCACGCATTCATTTGCATCAAGCCTGTCTTGAGCATTTGGGATAAATTCTCATCCACATCACTGTGAATGTCCTCATTGTTCATGCACCGCGGGAAAAAAAACCTTTTGTCATTGTGAATCCAAGCTTGACATTGGTCTGCATTGATGTCGTCGCATGCCTCATCCATGGCCAGAAGGAGGGTGGCACACTCATGGGGAGGGATGATCGTACACCTTCCACCTCCGCGCTGAAAACAAATCATCAATAGGGTTGAGGAAAAGAGAGTATGGAGTCATGAATCGGAGATGAGACCAGAAACCATGCCTGAACCACCTCTGCATGGTGGAAACTGACATGCGGTCTTCTGTCCATTCTGACAGTAGAACAGACGGTCAATAGATTATACTGGAACAATACTGGAACATGTTTAGTGAATTTAGATGCATTACAACGTCAATGACTGTAAATGTGACGGGGAAGCATAGTTCACATCCTGCAGACTAACAGGGTCCATGATCACCTCTTTAACAGGGTCCATGATCACCTCTTTAACAGGGTCCATGATCACCTCTTTAACAGGGTCCATGATCACCTCTTTAACAGGGTCCATGATCACCTCTTTGACAGGGTCCATGATCACCTCTTTAACAGGGTCCATGATCACCTCTTTAACAGGGTCCATGATCACCTCTTTAACAGGGTCCATGATCACCTCTTTAACAGGGTCCATGATCACCTCTTTGACAGGGTCCATGATCACCTCTTTAACAGGGTCCATGCCTTCCTCTTTAACAGGGTCCATGATCACCTCTTTAACAGGGTCCATGATCACCTCTTTAACAGGGTCCATGATCACCTCTTTAACAGGGTCCATGATCACCTCTTTGACAGGGTCCATGATCACCTCTTTAACAGGGTCCATGATCACCTCTTTAACAGGGTCCATGATCACCTCTTTAACAGGGTCCATGATCACCTCTTTAACAGGGTCCATGATCACCTCTTTGACAGGGTCCATGATCACCTCTTTAACAGGGTCCATGATCATCTCTTTAACAGGGTCCATGATCACCTCTTTAACAGGGTCCATGTCCACCTCTTTGACAGGGTCCATGATCACCTCTTTAACAGGGTCCATGATCACCTCTTTGACAGGGTCCATGTCCAACTCATTGACAGGGTCCATGTCCACCTCTTTGACAGGGTCCATGTCCACCTCATTGACAGGATCCATGTCCACCTCATTGACAGGATCCATGTCCACCTCATTGACAGGGTCCATGTCCACCTCATTGACAGGGCCCATGCCCACCTCATTGACTGGGCCCATGCCCACCTCATTGACAGGGTCCATGCCCACCTCATTGACAGGATCCATGCCCACCTCATTTACAGGATCCATGTCCACCTCATTGACAGGATCCATGTCCACCTCATTGACAGGATCCATACCCACCTCATTGACAGGATCCATGTCCACCTCATTGACAGGATCCATGTCCACCTCATTGACAGGGTCCATGTCCACCTCATTGACAGGGTCCATGTCCACCTCATTGACAGGGCCCATGCCCACCTCATTGACAGGGCCCATGCCCACCTCATTGACAGGATCCATGCCCACCTCATTGACAGGATCCATGCCCACCTCATTGACAGGGTCCATGCCCACCTCATTGACAGGGCCCATGCCCACCTCATTGACAGGATCCATGCCCACCTCATTGACAGGATCCATGCCCACCTCATTGACAGGGTCCATGCCCACCTCATTGACAGGATCCATGCCCACCTCATTGACAGGGTCCATGCCCACCTCATTGACAGGATCCATGCCCACCTCATTGACAGGGTCCATGCCCACCTCATTGACAGGATCCATGCCCACCTCATTGACAGGGTCCATGCCCACCTCATTGACAGGATCCATGCCCACCTCATTGACAGGGTCCATGATCACCTCATTGACAGGATCCGTGCCCACCTCATTGACAGGATCCATGCCCACCTCATTGACAGGATCCATGTCCACCTCATTGACAGGATCCATGCCCACCTCATTGACAGGATCCATGCCCACCTCATTGACAGGATCCATGCCCACCTCATTGACAGGATCCATGCCCACCTCATTGACAGGGTCCATGCCCACCTCATTGACAGGGTCCATGCCCACCTCATTGACAGGGTCCATGTCCACCTCATTGACAGGGCCCATGCCCACCTCATTGACAGGGTCCATGCCCACCTCATTGACAGGATCCATGCCCACCTCATTGACAGGATCCATGCCCACCTCATTGACAGGATCCATGCCCACCTCATTGACAGGGTCCATGCCCACCTCATTGACAGGGTCCATGCCCACCTCATTGACAGGGTCCGTGCCCACCTCATTGACAGGATCCGTGCCCACCTCATTGACAGGATCCGTGCCCACCTCATTGACAGGATCCATGTCCACCTCATTGACAGGGTCCATGCCCACCTCATTGACAGGATCCGTGCCCACCTCATTGACAGGATCCGTGCCCACCTCATTGACAGGATCCATGTCCACCTCATTGACAGGATCCATGCCCACCTCATTGACAGGGTCCATGCCCACCTCATTGACAGGGTCCATGCCCACCTCATTGACAGGGTCCATGCCCACCTCATTGACAGGATCCGTGCCCACCTCTGACAGGCTCCATGTCCACCTCATTGACAGGGTCCATGTCCACCTCATTGACAGGATCCATGCCCACCTCATTGACAGGATCCATGTCCACCTCATTGACAGGGTCCATGTCCACCTCATTGACAGGGTCCATGTCCACCTCATTGACAGGGCCCATGCCCACCTCATTGACAGGGCCCATGCCCACCTCATTGACAGGATCCATGCCCACCTCATTGACAGGATCCATGCCCACCTCATTGACAGGGTCCATGCCCACCTCATTGACAGGGCCCATGCCCACCTCATTGACAGGATCCATGCCCACCTCATTGACAGGATCCATGCCCACCTCATTGACAGGGTCCATGTCCACCTCATTGACAGGATCCATGCCCACCTCATTGACAGGGTCCATGTCCACCTCATTGACAGGATCCATGTCCACCTCATTGACCTCTTTGATCATTATGTATGGTTATCATGTATCATACATGTCATTTAGATATTTATACTTTACAAACACACACTTTTTTTTTTTCTGTGGTTCAAAATCCATATATAGTAGATAAGACAGTTTTAAAATCTATAGGTTTACCAAACGGTTAAATGATTAACCATTAAGCAAAGTTGGATAAAGTGATGGTCGGATGTATTTAAACTAATGAGAAAATAATCATATCATAATAGTATTGTGAAAGGCAATTACTTTATATGAAAGATATTTCTAGATGAAACACTGATTACGGTTGGTGGATTTGGGGATTTTGGGACACACTGTGGGATTTTGTGTGTTGTACTCAGTCAATTGAAAATGTGATTAAAGTTTAGAAAAAAACAACCTTTTTCCTTGTGAAAATAGTACCAAAGCAATTAATAAAAACTGTAATAGCTGGGCAACTGCACACATTTCATATGAACACCGGTTCCAAATAAACACTGGTTCCAAATGAACACCGGTTCCAAATGAACACCGGTTCCAAATGAACACCGGTTTCAAATGAACACCGGTTCCAAATGAACACCGGTTCCAAATGAACACCGGTTCCAAATGAATTGTTTACGAGGTTTATTGTTTGATTTATTTTTTACATGATATAATTCAGTAATGGCTCTGCAAAATTATGGCAATCATGTTTTTATCGTAAGAAACTGCCAGCCGTTGGCTTCTAACAGCTGAGAACTGCTAGCTAACTGGCAAGCACAAAAACAGTCAACAACTTTGGGAGTACAGAGCCCTAGAAATCGTCAGATTGCCCTCTATTGGCGAAATTGAGAACTGACAAACACACAGTCAAAGAGGAGAATAATTATTCTGTCGTGGAAAATGTAGCATTGTTAATAGTGGCGTACTAAGACGAAATAAACGTGACACGGTGTTTACATGATAACACATTAGTGCAGGAAATGAAGAAAGTGATTCAAATGCAGGCCGTCATTGTAAATGAGAATTTGCTCTTAACTGACTTGACTAGTTAAATAAAGGTTAATGCTGGAAGTAAACAATTAACTATGCAAATGAGCAAACGCTGTGTGCATTAATGAAATAGAAGCCTGGCTCAAATAGAAGCCTCTCTAATAAGTGCCTGCTGTGTTCAGCGAATTAAGCAAATAAGGCTATTAATAACGTTTTCACGGTATACTGTAAATTAATCAGGTATTTGTCATTCCTGAACAAGGAATTACATAATTATAACGTACTAATTTACTCAAGTATACATTTTAAATCATTGTTTTTAAATTCACCTATGGGGAAACAAAAGTCAGCTGTTATGAGGTTTACTGAGGTTTCTGTTAACTTTTAACTTGATTTGTTTTACTCGTTATACAAAAAGAATTACGTACATATGATACAGATTTAGTTGAAATAATTAAATATATGTATTTAGCTGTTCAGAATGAGTAGAGTTTAAGAAAACATTAAGTCTAACATCAAGACTGTAAAATAATTTAACACAACCTCTTCAAACCCCTCTTCTCCATAAATATGACTCATCCTAATGAATATCAGAGGAACAGACGATGCTCGGACGTTTCAGTTCCTGCTCCACTATTACACCATTCCAGCTAAATAAAGGTCATTCCAGCTGTTTGTCCCTCACTTCTACGGTCTTTTAGCCAGTCATGGCTCTGAGTCACGCTAGCTAAACCACACTAACGCTAGCTAGCTAACATACTGTAGCTGAGAGTCACCCACTGAACACAATGAGAGACAGACAGAGAGCATATAGTTTCACTGTGCTGCTGACACATGGCAAGCTGTGATTCACACACACACCCTCACCCACCCTCCGTACATTCTGTAGTAATGGGTTTCCTACAGCCCCACCCAACCACTGTGCATTGTGTAGTAACTGGGTTTTCTTGAGCCCTACCCAGTTACCATTCTCTCTCAATAACAATAACTATACAACATTGCAGAATTTTAAATGTATATTATACTCATATTTTGACCTGATTTTAAATTAGCTAATTCATTGGCTACTTCAGTAATTGAGATGTCCTACTTCAGTCCTTGTCTTTTTAAAGAATATATTTGTATTACTTGTGTGTATAAATCTGTAGTAACCTGAAGAGCTACTACTGTCTGACTCCAGCCTGACTACTGTCTGACTCCAGCCTGACTCCAGCCTGACTCCAACCTGACTCCAGCCTGACTCCAGCCTGACTCCAGCCTGACTCCAGCCTGACTCCAGCCTGACTACTGTCTGACTCCAGCCTGACTCCAGCCTGACTCCAGCCTGACTCCAGCCTGACTCCAACCTGACTCCAGCCTGACTCCAGCCTGACTCCAACCTGACTCCAACCTGACTCCAGCCTGACTCCAACCTGACTCCAGCCTGACTCCAGCCTGACTCCTGCCTGACTCCTGCCTGACTCCTGCCTGACTCCTGTCTGACTCCAGCCTGACTCCTGCCTGACTCCTGTCTGACTCCAGCCTGACTCCAGCCTGACTCCAGCCTGACTCCAACCTGACTACAACCTGACTACAATCTTACACACACTGCTCTTCTGACTTTTCAAATCAAGACCACTTTACTTTTTGCACAGTTCTGCCACTGTCTCTGTACTTGTGCTGATTGGCTGAGTTAGCCAAAAACGTCAGTGCTTAGTATCGTGAGCAGGGATTTCTACTGGAGTGGTATTTTCCGAGCTCCTTCCAATATCTCTACTCTTGGTAACAGAGTGAGGAAAGGTATGGTTGTGAGAAGGTTATATGGAGGTGAGGACTGGCAGATGAAGATGTTCTTTCTTTCTCTTTCATGTTCTCTCTCTCTACTGGACATCCACACTTCTGTCTTGTACATGTCATTTGTGCTTTACTGTCTGATATCTCAGCTTATTTTCCTATTTCTCAGGTGTCTCAGAGGTGATCGACTGCCAGTCCAGGTACTTTCTCCATGGTGTAGACTAGAGACAGTGAAGGGGGAGCAGTCACTGTAGATAGGAGAGAAGTGTAGGGGTCTTGTCTGTGGTGTAGACTAGAGACAGTGAAGGGGGAGCAGTCACTGTAGATAGGAGAGAAGTGTAGGGGTCTTGTCTGTGGTGTAGACTAGAGACAGTGAAGGGGGAACAGTTACTGTAGATAGGAGAGAAGTGTAGGGGTCTTGTCTGTGGTGTAGACTAGAGACAGTGAAGGCGGAACAGTCACTGTAGATAGGAGAGAAGTGTAGGGGTCTTGTCTGTGGTGTAGACTAGAGACAGTGAAGGGGGAGCAGTCACTGTAGATAGGAGAGAAGTGTAGGGGTCTTGTCTGTGGTGTAGACTAGAGACAGTGAAGGGGGAGCAGTCACTGTAGATAGGAGAGAAGTGTAGGGGTCTTGTCTGTGGTGTAGACTAGAGACAGTGAAGGCGGAACAGTCACTGTAGATAGGAGAGAAGTGTAGGGGTCTTGTCTGTGGTGTAGACTAGAGACAGTGAAGGGGGAGCAGTCACTGTAGATAGGAGAGAAGTGTAGGGGTCTTGTCTGTGGTGTAGACTAGAGACAGTGAAGGGGGAGCAGTCACTGTAGATAGGAGAGAAGTGTAGGGGTCTTGTCTGTGGTGTAGACTAGAGACAGTGAAGGGGGAGCAGTCACTGTAGATAGGAGAGAAGTGCAGGGGTCTTGTCTGTGATCTACAGGACTCTCACTGTTCATTTCAATCAATCGACAGAACCATGTGTACGTCTCTTAGCTGATAACGGGACCTCTCCTCTCCCTCTCTTTTTTTTTTGAATGGGTGTCCTCTCTCTAACCTCTCAATTGAGAGGAGTGTAACAGGACACTGCCCTCCACTGCTATAGGCTCAGCCCCTTTCAGCAAGGGACTATAAGAGCTGTCTCAGCTCAGAGTGTGTAAGAGAGAGTCTGTCTGTCTGTCTGTCTGTCTGCGTCAGAGGGGCTGAGGGAAAGAGAGGGAGGGAGGTAGAGAGACACAGACAGACAGACAGACAGATAGACAAAGGAAGAGGGGGAAAGAGAGAGAGAGAGATAAATAGAGGGGGAAAGAGAGAGATAAAGAGGAATAGAGGGGGAAAGAGAGAGATAAAGAGGAATAGAGGGGGAAAGAGAGAGATAAAGAGGAATAGAGGGGGAAAGAGAGATAAAGAAAGAGGAATAGAGGGGGACGAGAGAGAGAGATAAAGAAAGAGGAATAGAGGGGGAAGAGAGAGAGAGATAAAGAAAGAGGAATAGAGGAGGAAAGAAAGAGGAATAGAGGGGGAAAGAGAGAGAGAGAGAGATAAAGAGGAATAGAGGGGGAAAGAGAGAGAGATAAAGAAAGAGGAATGGAGGGGGAAAGAGAGAGAGATAAAGAAAGAGGAATGGAGGGGGAAAGAGATAAAGAAAGAGGAATGGAGGGGGAAAGAGAGAGATAAAGAAAGAGGAATAGAGGGGGAAAGAGAGAAAGAAAGAGGAATAGAGGGGGAAAGAGAGAGATAAAGAAAGAGGAATAGAGGGGGAAAGAGAGGGAGATAAAGAGGAATAGAGGGGGAAAGAGAGAGAGAAAGAAAGAGGAATAGAGGGGGAAAGAGAGAGGAATAGAGGGGGAAAGAGAGAGAGAGAGATAAAGAGGAATAGAGGGGGAAAGAGAGAGAGATGAGGGGGAAAGAGAGAGAGAGAGTCTTAGTGCTGTAACATGTGATGATAGTTTTTTCTCGGCAGGGCTGGGTTGTGAGAGCGGGGTCGGGAGCGGGGTCGGCAGTGTGGTGGGAAAGCACCTTTAGCCCAGAGGGACTTAAAGAGTGTGTGTGTGTGTGTGCGCGAGAGTGTGTCTGTGTTTCGGCTTCAGCACAGCGCTGTCACTTTAAGCCTGTTACTGATTACACTCTGAAGAATGCAACCGAAGGAGAAAAAAAGACTGAAAGAGAAAGGGAAAGGGAGAGAGAGAGAGAGAGAGAGAGAGAGAGAGACGTGTAAGGACAGATTCTTTTGAATTTGGTTTAGTTAAGTTTGGAAGCTAGAGAGACAATTCTCTCTCTTCTCTCCCTGAGTGAGAGAGGCAAACTGGAGGGGAACCCCAGATTATCTGACAGAGAGAGAGGGGAGGAGGCAGAGAGAAAGTGGAAGAAGAGGGGAACCGACAGAGAGACAGAACAACACAGAAAGAGAGACAGAGAGGGTCCAGCGTGAAGCTCACAGCCATCAGGAGGAAATGCTCTGAGTAGGTAAGTGGGGGGGGGGGGGGGGGGTAAAAGTCCCAGCTAACACTGCAGCTTCTGATGGATATCATATGGTCCACGTTAAGGCTGAGAAAACGCTCACCGATCCTCCATAGTCAGACCAGACTAGAGGAAATCTAGAGAAGCTCAGAATTACACATTTCTTATTGAATAGAAATAGACACTGCATTTAGAAATCCTTTATCTGTAATAACATGATGATATGTGTTTATATTTGTGTGAGGTACTCTAGCTGAAAGCTCAGTGAGATATATTAGTGATTTACTGTAATGTATTGGAGCTGTGCTGGATTGAATAGAGACCACTAGTGTGAATGTTACCTCAGAGTGTTATTAGATTAGTTGGATTACAACACAGCTGATTCACTGCTACATATGTTACATAGCTGTTATATAGCTGTTACATAGCTGTTACATAGCTGTTACATAGCTGTTACATAGCTGTTATATAACAGTTACATAGCTGTTACAGAGCTGATTCACTGTTACATAGCTGTCACATAGCTGTTATATAGCTGTTATATAGCTGTTACATAGCTGTTACATAGCTGTTATATAACAGTTACATAGCTGTTACAGAGCTGATTCACTGTTACATAGCTGATTCACTGTTACATAGCTGTTACATAGCTGTTACATAGCTGTTACATAGCTGTTACATAGCTGTTACATAGCTGTTACATAGCTGTTACATAACTGTTACATAGCTGTTACATAGCTGTTACATAGCTGTTACATAGCGGTTACATAGCGGTTACATAGCTGTTAGATAGCTGTTAGATAGCTGTTACATAGCTGATTCACTGTTACATAGCTGTTACATAGCTGTTACATAGCTGTTACATAGCTGATTCACTGTTACATAGCTGTTACATAGCTGATTCACTGTTACATAGCTGATTCACTGTTACATAGCTGTTACATAGCTGATTCGCTGTTACATAGCTGTTACATAGCTGATTCGCTGTTACATAGCTGATTCACTGTTACATAGCTGTTACATAGCTGTTATATAGTCATAGAGTGTAATAGCGTGTATAGCTTGTACATTGATATAATTAAATGGATACAGAAGTATGACAGAGCTCGTATGCTGTCTCCAAATGTGAGTTATTTAAATAAGCTGTGAAGGGCACAGTATAGGGCAAGAGTCATATTTTCTTTTCATTAGGATATCAGTCATGGTGTTGCTAATGTCTGTTTTATTGGTTCTATGCAGTCATTGACATGTTCTGTTGGGTTGATACTGTATGTAGTAGAGAATAGGAATGTTGTATAGATTCCTCCCCGTCCTCTGTCATGTTGACTCCTCTATAAATTGTGGTAAATGGTACATTCCACTCCTTTTGCCCAGTGGCAGAAGGCATGAATGAACTCCGAGCACGAGGAGAGGGGGGGTGTGAATGTATATACTGTAACTCAGCGCGTGTTTCTTTATGAATGGGCAGTCTGAGTGGACAATCGTATTGGTTGAGAGAAGAGCAGGGTTTCTGAATGGACAGTAGGGTTCAGTCGCCTGTGTTTAAAGCCACCTTCTGCTGTCGCCTTGCCCTCCCCCAGTTACCAGCTGTTCTGAAAGGTGTGTGTGTGTGTGTGTGTGTGTGTGTGTGTGTGTGTGTGTGTGTGTGTGTGTGTTATGGATGTCAGGGAGGTTTACCCTGTAATGGATATCAGGGAGGTTTACCCTGTAATGAATGTGAGGGAGGTTTACCCTGTAATGGATATCAGGGAGTTTTACCCTGTGATGAATGTCAGGGAGGTTTACCCTGTAATGAATGTCAGGGAGGTTTACCTTGTAATAGATGTCAGGGAGGTTTTCCCTGTAATAGATGTCAGGGAGGTTTACCCTGTAATGGATATCAGGGAGTTTTACCCTGTGATGGATGTCAGGGAGGTTTACCCTGTAACCCTGTAATGGATGTCAGGGAGGTTTACCCTGTAATGGATGTCAGGGAGGTTTACCTTGTAATAGATGTCAGGGAGGTTTACCCTGTAATAGATGTCAGGGAGGTTTACCCTGTAATGGATGTCAGGGAGGTTTACCTTGTAATGGATGTCAGGGAGGTTTACCCTGTAATGGATGTCAGGGAGATTTACCTTGTAATGGATGTCAGGGAGGTTTACCCTGTAATGGATGTCAGGGAGGTTTACCCTGTAACCCTGTAATGGATGTCAGGGAGGTTTACCCTGTAATGGATGTCAGGGAGGTTTACCTTGTAATAGATGTCAGGGAGGTTTACCCTGTAACCCTGTAATGGATGTCAGGGAGGTTTACCCTGTAATGAATGTCAGGGAGATTTACCTTGTAATGGATGTCAGGGAGGTTTACCCTGTAATGGATGTCAGGGAGGTTTACCCTGTAACCCTGTAATGGATGTCAGGGAGGTTTACCCTGTAATGGATGTCAGGGAGGTTTACCTTGTAATGGATGTCAGGGAAGTTTACCCTGTAATGGATGTCAGGGAGGTTTACCCTGTAATGGATGTGAGGGAGGTTTACCCTGTAATGGATATCAGGGAGTTTTACCCTGTGATGGATATCAGGGAGGTTTACCCTGTAATGAATGTCAGGGAGGTTTACCTTGTAATAGATGTCAGGGAGGTTTACCCTGTAATAGATGTCAGGGAGGTTTACCCTGTAATGGATATCAGGGAGTTTTACCCTGTGATGGATGTCAGGGAGGTTTACCCTGTAACCCTGTAATGGATGTCAGGGAGGTTTACCCTGTAATGGATGTCAGGGAGGTTTACCTTGTAATAGATGTCAGGGAGGTTTACCCTGTAATAGATGTCAGGGAGGTTTACCCTGTAATGGATGTCAGGGAGGTTTACCTTGTAATGGATGTCAGGGAGGTTTACCCTGTAATGGATGTCAGGGAGATTTACCTTGTAATGGATGTCAGGGAGGTTTACCCTGTAATGGATGTCAGGGAGGTTTACCCTGTAACCCTGTAATGGATGTCAGGGAGGTTTACCCTGTAATGGATGTCAGGGAGGTTTACCTTGTAATAGATGTCAGGGAGGTTTACCCTGTAACCCTGTAATGGATGTCAGGGAGGTTTACCCTGTAATGAATGTCAGGGAGATTTACCTTGTAATGGATGTCAGGGAGGTTTACCCTGTAATGGATGTCAGGGAGGTTTACCCTGTAACCCTGTAATGGATGTCAGGGAGGTTTACCCTGTAATGGATGTCAGGGAGGTTTACCTTGTAATGGATGTCAGGGAAGTTTACCCTGTAATGGATGTCAGGGAGGTTTACCCTGTAATGGATGTCAGGGAGGTTTACCCTGTAATGAATGTCAGGGAGATTTACCTTGTAATGGATGTCAGGGAGGTTTACCCTGTAATGGATGTCAGGGAGGTTTACCTTGTAATGGAGGTCAGGGAGGTTTACCCTGTAATGGATGTCAGGGAGGTTTACCCTGTAATGGATGTCAGGGAGGTTTACCCTGTAATGGATGTCAGGGAGGTTTACCCTGTAATGGATGTCAGGGAGGTTTACCCTGTAATGGATGTCAGGGAGGTTTACCCTGTAATAGATGTCAGGGAGGTTTACCCTGTAATAGATGTCAGGGAGGTTTACCCTGTAATGGATGTGAGGGAGGTTTACCCTGTAATGGATGTCAGGGATATTTACCCTGTAATGGATGTCAGGGAGATTTACCCTGTAATGGATGTCAGGGAGGTTTACCTTGTAATGGATATCAGGGAGGTTTACCCTGTAATGAATGTGAGGGAGAGTTACCCTGTAATGGATGTCAGGGAGGTTTACCCTGTAATGGATGTCAGGGAGGTTTACCCTGTAATGGATGTCAGGGAGTTTTACCCTGTAACCCTGTAATAGATGTCAGGGAGGTTTACCCTGTAATGAATGTCAGGGAGATTTACCTTGTAATGGATGTCAGGGAGGTTTACCCTGTAATGGATGTCAGGGAGGTTTACCCTGTAATGGCTGTCAGGGAGGTGTACCCTGTAATAGATGTCAGGGAGGTTTACCCTGTAATGGATGTCAGGGAGGTTTACCCTGTAATGGATGTCAGGGAGGTTTACCCTGTAATGGATGTCAGGGAGGTTTACCCTGTAACCCTGTAATAGATGTCAGGGAGGTTTACCCTGTAATGGATGTCAGGGAGGTTTACCCTGTAATGGATGTCAGGGAGGTTTACCCTGTAATATATGTCAGGGAGGTTTACCCTGTAATGGATGTCAGGGAGGTTTACCCTGTAATGGATATCAGGGAGGTTTACCCTGTAACCCTGTAATGGATGTCAGGGAGGTTTACCCTGTAACCCTGTAATGGATGTCAGGGAGGTTTACCCTGTAACCCTGTAATGGATGTCAGGGAGGTTTACCCTGTAATGGATGTCAGGGAGGTTTACCCTGTAATGGATGTCAGGGAGGTTTACCTTGTAATGGATATCAGGGAGGTTTACCCTGTAATAGATGTGAGGGAGTTTTACCCTGTAATAGATGTGAGGGAGGTTTACCCTGTAATAGATGTCAGGGAGGTTTACCCTGTAATAGATGTCAGGGAGGTTTACCCTGTAACCCTGTAATGGATGTCAGGGAGGTTTACCCTGTAATGGATATCAGGGAGGTTTACCCTGTAATAGATGTCTGGGAGGTTTACCCTGTAATAGATGTCAGGGAGGTTTACCCTGTAATGAATGTCAGGGAGGTTTACCCTGTAATGAATGTCAGGGAGGTTTCCCCTGTAATAGATGTGAGGGAGGTTTACCCTGTAATAGATGTCAGGGAGGTTTACCTTGTAATGGATGTCAGGGAGGTTTACCTTGTAATGGATGTCAGGGAGGTTTACCCTGTAATGGATGTCAGGGAGGTTTACCTTGTAATGGATGTCAGGGAGGTTTACCCTGTAATGGATATCAGGGAGATTTACCCTGTAATGAATGTGAGGGTGGTTTACCCTGTAATAGATGTCAGGGAGGTTTACCCTGTAATGAATGTCAGGGAGGTTTACCCTGTAATGAATGTCAGGGAGGTTTACCCTGTAATAGATGTGAGGGAGGTTTACCCTGTAATAGATGTCAGGGAGGTTTACCCTGTAATGGATGTCAGGGAGGTTTACCCTGTAATAGATGTGAGGGAGGTTTACCCTGTAATAGATGTGAGGGAGGTTTACCCTGTAATAGATGTGAGGGAGGTTTACCCTGTAATAGATGTCAGGGAGGTTTACCCTGTAATAGATGTCAGGGAGTTTTACCCTGTAATGGATGTCAGGGAGGTTTACCTTGTAATGGATGTCAGGGACGTTTACCTTGTAATGGATGTCAGGGAGGTTTACCCTGTAATGGATGTCAGGGAGGTTTACGCTGTAATGGATATCAGGGAGATTTACCCTGTAATGGATATCAGGGAGGTTTACCCTGTAACCCTGTAATGGATGTCAGCGAGGTTTACCCTGTAATGGATATCAGGGAGGTTTACCCTGTAACCCTGTAATGGATGTCAGGGAGGTTTACCCTGTAATAGATGTCAGGGAGGTTTACCCTGTAATGGATATCAGGGAGGTTTACCCTGTAACCCTGTAATAGATGTCAGGGACGTTTACCCTGTAATGGATATCAGGGAGGTTTACCCTGTAATAGATGTCAGGGAGGTTTACCCTGTAATGGATGTCAGGGAGGTTTACCCTGTAATGGATGTCAGGGAGGTTTACCCTGTAATAGATGTCAGGGAGGTTTACCCTGTAATGGATATCAGGGAGGTTTACCCTGTAATAGATGTCAGGGAGGTTTACCCTGTAATAGATGTCAGGGAGGTTTACCCTGTAATGGATGTCAGGGAGGTTTACCTTGTAATGGATGTCAGGGAGGTTTACCCTGTAATAGATGTCAGGGAGGTTTTCCCTGTAATGGATGTCAGGGAGGTTTACCCTGTAATGGATGTCCGGGAGGTTTACGCTGTAATGGATATCAGGGAGATTTACCCTGTAATGGATATCAGGGAGGTTTACCCTGTAACCCTGTAATGGATGTCAGCGAGGTTTACCCTGTAATGGATATCAGGGAGGTTTACCCTGTAACCCTGTAATAGATGTCAGGGAGGTTTACCCTGTAATAGATGTCAGGGAGGTTTACCCTGTAATGGATATCAGGGAGGTTTACCCTGTAACCCTGTAATAGATGTCAGGGACGTTTACCCTGTAATGGATATCAGGGAGGTTTACCCTGTAATAGATGTCAGGGAGGTTTACCCTGTAATGGATGTCAGGGAGGTTTACCCTGTAATGGATGTCAGGGAGGTTTACCCTGTAATAGATGTCAGGGAGGTTTACCCTGTAATGGATATCAGGGAGGTTTACCCTGTAATAGATGTCAGGGAGGTTTACCCTGTAATAGATGTCAGGGAGGTTTACCCTGTAATGGATGTCAGGGAGGTTTACCTTGTAATGGATGTCAGGGAGGTTTACCCTGTAATAGATGTCAGGGAGGTTTTCCCTGTAATGGATGTCAGGGAGGTTTACCCTGTAATGGATGTCCGGGAGGTTTACCCTGTAATAGATGTCAGGGAGGTTTACCCTGTAATAGATGTCAGGGAGGTTTACCCTGTAATGGATGTCAGGGAGGTTTACCCTGTAATGGATGTCAGGGAGGTTTACCTTGTAATGGATGTCAGGGAGGTTTACCTTGTAATGGATGTCAGGGAGTTTTACCCTGTAATGGATGTCAGGGAGGTTTACCCTGTAATAGATGTCAGGGAGGTTTACCCTGTAATAGATGTCAGGGAGGTTTACCCTGTAATGGATATCAGGGAGGTTTACCCTGTAACCCTGTAATGGATGTCAGGGAGGTTTACCCTGTAACCCTGTAATGGATGTCAGGGAGGTTTACCCTGTAAAAATGTCAGGGAGGTTTACCCTGTAATAGATGTCAGGGAGGTTTACCCTGTAATGGAATGTCAGGGAGGTTTACCCTGTAATGGAATGTACAATGTGTGGTTAAGGTTAGGGCAATGGTTTAGGACCGCTAATAAACAACTATGCTTTCCATCAGCTATCATCGTCTTCTTATTCTCGCGGCTTGCTAACATGTTGTGAACTGCCGTAGTAGCGGCGGTGGTCTGAGCAGTGCACTTTGACTCTGAGCATCATGAGTTCGCGTCCAGTGCTGAGCAATACTTTTTTCTACAAATTTGTGATTCTCCAAACAACGACGTTGTCAGGACATTTTCAACCAGTCTATTTCTATTGATCAGGATGCTAGCTGCTTCTATTCCTTCTCCCCGGGGTGTGATACGTCTTCAATTGGAAGAGCATACTAACAGTGCCTACAGTGCCTTGCGAAAGTATTCAGCCCCCTTGAACTTTGCGACCTTTTGCCACATTTCAGGCTTCAAACATAAAGATATAAAACTGTATTTTTTTGTGAAGAATCAACAACAAGTGGGACACAATCATGAAGTGGAACGACATTTATTGGATATTTCAAACTTTTTTAACAAATCAAAAACTGAAAAATTGGGCGTGCAAAATTATTCAGCCCCCTTAAGTTAATACTTTGTAGCGCCACCTTTTGCTGTGATTATAGCTGTACGTCGCTTGGGGTATGTCTCTATCAGTTTTGCACATCGAGAGACTGAATTTTTTTCCCATTCCTCCTTGCAAAACAGCTCGAGCTCAGTGAGGTTGGATGGAGAGCATTTGTGAACAGCAGTTTTCAGTTCTTTCCACAGATTCTCGATTGGATTCAGGTCTGGACTTTGACTTGGCCATTCTAACACCTGGATATGTTTATTTTTGAACCATTCCATTGTAGATTTTGCTTTATGTTTTGGATCATTGTCTTGTTGGAAGACAAATCTCCGTCCCAGTCTCAGGTCTTTTGCAGACTCCATCAGGTTTTCTTCCAAAATGGTCCTGTATTTGGCTCCATCCATCTTCCCATCAATTTTAACCATCTTCCCTGTCCCTGCTGAAGAAAAGCAGGCCCAAACCATGATGCTGCCACCACCATGTTTGACAGTGGTGATGGTGTGTTCAGCTGTGTTGCTTTTACGCCAAACATAACGTTTTGCATTGTTGCCAAAAAGTTCAATTTTGGTTTCATCTGACCAGAGCACCTTCTTCCACGTTTGGTGTGTCTCCCAGGTGGCTTGTGGCAAACTTTAAACAACACTTTTTATGGATATCTTTAAGAAATGGCTTTCTTCTTGCCACTCTTCCATAAAGGCCAGATTTGTGCAATATACGACTGATTGTTGTCCTATGGACAGAGTCTCCCACCCCAGCTGTAGATCTCTGCAGTTCATCCAGAGTGATCATGGGCCTCTTGGCTGCATCTCTGATCAGTCTTCTCCTTGTATGAGCTGAAAGTTTAGAGGGATGGCCAGGTCTTGGTAGATTTGCAGTGGTCTGATACTCCTTCCATTTCAATATTATCGCTTGCACAGTGCTCCTTGGGATGTTTAAAGCTTGGGAAATCTTTTTGTATCCAAATCCGGCTTTAAACTTCTTCACAACAGTATCTCGGACCTGCCTGGTGTGTTCCTTGTTCTTCATGATGCTCTCTGCGCTTTTAACGGACCTCTGAGACTATCACAGTGCAGGTGCATTTATACGGAGACTTGATTACACACAGGTGGATTGTATTTATCATCATAAGTCATTTAGGTCAACATTGGATCATTCAGAGATCCTCACTGAACTTCTGGAGAGAGTTTGCTGCACTGAAAGTAAAGGGGCTGAATAATTTTGCACGCCCAATTTTTCAGTTTTTGATTTGTTAAAAAAGTTTGAAATATCCAATAAATATCGTTCCACTTCATGATTGTGTCCCACTTGTTGTTGATTCTTCACAAAAAAATACAGTTTTATATCTTTATGTTTGAAGCCTGAAATGTGGCAAAAGGTCGCAAAGTTCAAGGGGGCCGAATACTTTCGCAAGGCACTGTAATTACTTTAGTGCTGCTCGTGTACCCCTGAACCACCACAGACAAACATGAACATTGGCCACACTAAAATTAGGACCTAATGCTACCTGCCTAGACAGGAGGGTTAAGGATCGCTCAGAAAGCATGGTGTATTCGCGCGTGTGTGTGACCCCTCCCTCTGAGGAATGCGGTCACAGACAGACCCTCTCAAATACAACCGCGCACACACACCCTTTCACACACACAAGCCTGCCCACCCACACTTGCACCCGCGCACACACCCTCTCACACACACCCGCGCACACACCCTCTCTCCCACACACACACACACACACACACCTTTTCTCTTTGTGTTACTGCAGTACAATGATAGCCACTTCTATGCTCCACCTCAGATACCTCTGGTTCTCTCACTCCCCAGTCCATCTGTCTGGTTCTCTCACTCGCCCAGTCCATCTGTCTGGTTCTCTCACTCCCCCAGTCCATCTGTCTGGTTCTCTCTCTCCCCCAGTCCAACTGTCTGGTTCTCTCTCTCCCCAGTCCAACTGTCTGGTTCTCTCTCTCCCCCAGTCCAACTGTCTGGTTCTCTCTCTCCCCAGTCCAACTGTCTGGTTATCTCACTCCCCAGTCCATCTGTCTGGTTCTCTCACTCCCCCAGTCCATCTGTCTGGTTCTCTCACTCCCCCAGTCCATCTGTCTGGTTCTCTCACTCCCCCAGTCCAACTGTCTGGTTCTCTCACTCCCCCAGTCCAACTGTCTGGTTCTCTCACACCCCAGTCCAACTGTCTGGTTCTCTCACTCCCCAGTCCAACTGTCTGGTTCTCTCCCTCCCCAGTCCAACTGTCTGGTTCTCTCACTCCCCCAGTCCATCTGTCTGGTTCTCTCCCTCCCCAATCCACCTGTCTGGTACTCTCACTCCTCCAGTCCAACTGTCTGGTTCTCTCACTCCTCCAGTCCAACTGTCTGGTTCTCTCACTCCCCAGTCCGACTGTCTGGTTCTCTCCCTCCCCTAGTCCAACTGTCTGGTTCTCTCACTCTCCCAGTCCAACTGTCTGGTTCTCTCACTCCCCCAGTCCAACTGTCTGGTTCTCTCACTCCCCAGTCCATCTGTCTGGTTCTCTCACTCCCCCAGTCCATCTGTCTGGTTCTCTCACTCCCCCAGTCCAACTGTCTGGTTCTCTCACTCCCCAGTCCATCTGTCTGGTTCTCTCACTCCCCCAGTCCATCTGTCTGGTTCTCTCTCTCCCCCAGTCCAACTGTCTGGTTCTCTCACTCCCCAGTCCATCTGTCTGGTTCTCTCACTCCCCCTGTCCATCTGTCTGGTTCTCTCACTCCCCAGTCCAACTGTCTGGTTCTCTCTCTCCCCCAGTCCAACTGTCTGGTTCTCTCCCTCCCCAGTCCAACTGTCTGGTTCTCTCACTCCCTCAGTCCATCTGTCTGGTTCTCTCCCTCCCCAATCCACCTGTCTGGTTCTCTCACACCCCAGTCCAACTGTCTGGTTCTCTCACTCCCCAGTCCAACTGTCTGGTTCTCTCACTCCCCCAATCCACCTGTCTGGTTCTCTCTCTCCCCCAGTCCATCTGTCTGGTTCTCTCTCCCTCCCCAGTCCATCTGTCTGGTTCTCTCACTCTCCCAGTCCAACTGTCTGGTTCTCTCACTCCCCAGTCCAACTGTCTGGTTCTCTCTCTCCCCCAGTCCATCTGTCTGGTTCTCTCTCTCCCCCAGTCCATCTGTCTGGTTCTCTCTCTCCCCCAGTCCATCTGTCTGGTTCTCTCTCTCCCCCAGTCCAACTGTCTGGTTCTCTCACTCCCCAGTCCAACTGTCTGGTTCTCTCTCTCCCCCAGTCCATCTGTCTGGTTCTCTCTCTCCCCCAGTCCATCTGTCTGGTTCTCTCTCTCCCCCAGTCCATCTGTCTGGTTCTCTCTCTCCCCAGTCCAAATGTCTAGCCAACAGCTCACACAAGACTTTATTTGGTTGTTTACTGAGGTCACGTGTGTGTGTATGTGTGTGTGTGTGTGGGTGCGCGCGTTGGTGATAAAAGTTAGCCATAAACTTTGTTGCTTTAGCCTGTCAATTAAATCACCTATCTGTGCTTATCGTGCCTTCGTGTCCGGTCTGTGTGGGTGTGTGTGTGCTTATCGTGCCTGCGTGTCCGGTCTGTGTGTGTGTGTGTGTGTGTGTGTGTATGGGTGTGTGTGTGTGTGTTTAGGTGTGTGTGGGTGTGTGTGTGTGTGTGTGTGCTTATCGTGTGTGTTTATGTGTGGGTGTGTGTTTAGGTGTGTGTGTGCTTATCGTGCCTGCGTGTCCGGTGTGTGTGTGCTTATCGTGCCTGCGTGTCCGGTGTGTGTGTGTGTGTGTTTGTGTGTGGGTGTGTGTGTGTGTGTGTTTAGGTGTGTGTGTGCTTATCGTACCTGCGTGTCCGGTCTGTGTGATAGTCCTGATATTGTCGGTATGATGCATAGCCGGTATCTTGATGGTTGAGATTAGATTCTCAGGGGGGGAATCTGCTCTCTGTCTGATCTCCATACCTACATACTCTTCTTACCTGTCCTACTTGGCAAAGTCTCACAGATGGACATTTTGCCATGACAAAGTGTTTTGCTGGTACTGGTAGGATTGAATCATTTGATGTTGGTCATCAGTTCACCGTGCAGTGAGTGTGTTGGCGCTATCTTTGATGACGTCACTATGTGAGGCTCTTCTCACTACACTCTTTTTAAAAAGCATTCCAAAGGGCTTCTTCTGGTGTCCCCATAGGAGAACACTTTTTGGTTCCAGGAAGAACCTTTTTGGTTCCAGGAAGAACCTTTTTGGTTCCAGTTTGAACCTTTTTGGTTCCAGTTTGAACCTTTTTGGGTTCCGGTAGAACCGTCTTTTTCACTCTCTATTGTTCCTTTTGGCATGAGCTGACTTGGTTTTGTTTAGACAACAATAGTCACTCCATTGTTGAGTTCAGGCAAAGAGTTTAACTGAATAACGTAGAAGTCACAAGGGCTGCTCGCTGCATTTGGTTTGATGTACCACACTTGTGTGTGTGTGTGTGTGTGTGTGTGTGTTGAATGGGAGGGGCCTTCTTAAAGGTGTGTTTGTGTACTCAGGTACGATAGGTTAACGGTTCTCCACACACCCACCTGGCACTGTGTGTCCCTGTGCCCATATATGGCCATAGCTTCCTTTACCTGGTCCCTCTTTGTGCTTTGTGTTCCAGTGAGACACAGAGCTGGGAAGAGACGTGAAAGCGGAAGCATGTCATGGAAAGCAGGATGAATGAGCGAGGCCTGAGATCCGTGTTTGAAGAAGTGTTTTTAAACAGGTAGCTAGGACTCCCCCAGGTACATAGTAAATTATTCGGATGGGACTCAGTAATCAGTTGGTGTAATCAGTAATCAGTGGAACTATCTTCACCCACCATTGACCACACTCACAAGAGACTGAACACTTTTCCTGGCTGATATTGCTACTATGGGAACTCTCATCAATTTACTGGAAATGTATGTATGGCCAGTCAGTCAGCTATTCGGGTTAGAATGAAGTCTGCGGAAAGTTTAAGGAAGGTAGAATGTGTGTCTGTCTCTGATAGAGAGTTCACCTTCTGAAAGGTGCCTGAAGGTGCCTGAAGGCGTGGCTTTACGTCGTTCCTTTCTTTAACAGGTTTTACACCAACACACCCTCTATGGATAACAATCACTACAGTAGTAGGATCATACTAACCTGGCAAGGATCATACTAACCTGGCAAGGATCATACTAACCTGGCAAGGATCATACTAACCTGGCAAGGATCATACTAACCTGGCAAGAGAGATACCGTGATCAAGAAGGCGGTTCACCCAGGGCAAGGCTCAGCCATTGCACTCAGGCTGTACTGACCCCTCCAAAGTTCCTAAATGTGGAAATCTCGATTGCATAATTTCTGGACTGTGTTCGGGCTCCCCTGTTAAATGTTTTTTTTTTAAACATCAGTAGGGAAGTGTGTGCTGTTACGTCTCTATGGGGCAGTGTAAGAGAGAGAGAGATGGGGGAGCTGGGAACTGTATCTAAAACAATGGGAATACTCTGGGATTGGGAAGGTTGTGGGAAAGGGGTGGCAGGGACCTTTGATGTGCCATGCCCTCCATGTCTCCATAGACCAGGAAATGGCTAATCGGAGCTGCTGGCTTTCCTCTCTGTGGTTGGACGGTTCCTCAGGTCAGACTCTCCAGATCTGAACACGTTGAAGCTGAGGACTAGTATCTGATTGGCCGATGCTCTGAAATAATGACATGGTAGTTGGTGCTGAAAGAGGACCAGAGAGTGAGGTGCTGAAGACTAAGGGGTGTTTATGGACCCGTCTCTCAACTATGGATGAAAAGAGGAAACCATAGAAATAAAGACTCTGGGGCCTGTCGTCCCAACTAACACACCCTACACACACCCACTGTCGTCCCAACTAACACACCCTACACACACCCACTGTCGTCCCAACCAACACACCCTACACACACCCACTGTCGTCTCAACTAACACACCCTACACACACCCACTGTCGTCCCAACTAACACACCCTACACACACCCACTGTCGTCTCAACTAACACACCCTACACACACCCACTGTCGTCCCAACTAACACACCCTACACACACCCACTGTCGTCTCAACTAACACACCCTACACACACCCACTGTCGATCCCAACTAACACAGCCTACACACACCCACTGTCGGTAGTTGTTCCCCTTGCTCTGAGACCTTGAAGTAGTTGTTCCCCTTGATCTGAGACCTTGAAGTAGTTGTTCCCCTTGCTCTGAGACCTTGAAGTAGTTGTTCCCCTTGCTCTGAGACCTTGAAGTAGTTGTTCCCCTTGCTCTGAGACCTTGAAGTAGTTGTTCCCCTTGCTCTGAGACCTTGAAGTAGTTGTTCCCCTTGCTCTGCACGGACCGTGGCTTTTGTGGAGCGATGGGTAACGATGCTTCAAGGGTGTCAGTTGTTGATATGTGCAGAGGGTCTCTGGTTCGAGCCCAGGTTACGTAGGAGAGGGACGGAAGCTAAACTGTTACATTTATACTGTGTTCTATATAAACCTGTTTTTGCCTACTGTAGGATCATATTGGTTTTGGATGCTTGCTAGCTTTCAGGATTCTTAAAGTGTTGTAGGTTTGCTTTGGTCACTGGAACCTGGACTAGTGTAGGTCTGTGTGAATAGAAAAGGATCTCTCTGTATGGTGTGACTGTGCTTCCATTGACCTTGTTCTGGTCAATAAGACTTGTGTCGCTCTCAACCGTACTGTTCTGGGTTTCACTGGAAATAACCGATCCCTTTACACACACTTGACCCTTTCTGATCTGCCACACTGGCAGAATCACACGCACGCACGCACTCACAAACAAACAAACAAACAAACAAACAAACAAACAAACAAACAAACAAAGCATCAACAATGGATGGAGAGAAGCAGATCAGAGAGAGAGGGAGAGTGGAACGTATCAGCTTACCACTGACCATGTAAACTGAGTCTAACTGGTTTAGGGCTGTTGCCATTACACACACAATCATATAATACACACGTTTTCATGGGTTTGCACGCCACCGTATGTCTTGGTCAAGTTATGATCACACCTGATCTGTTGTGTTGTGTGTGTGTGTGTGTGTGTGTGTGTGTGTGTGTGTACCAAGCCACTAGACTGACCATGCTCGTATCAGCACGTGGCACTCTGAAGACGCCATACTCCCCTGAACGACCACCACACTGGTCCCTCCATGTCTACGGGTAATGTTCTCTTCACTCTGAAGACGCCATACTCCCCTGAACGACCACTACACTGGTCCCTCCATGTCTACGGGTAATGTTCTCTTCACTCTGAAGACGCCATACTCCCCTGAACGACCACTACACTGGTCCCTCCATGTCTACGGGTGATGTTCTCTTCACTCTGAAGACGCCATACTCCCCTGAACGACCACCACACTGGTCCCTCCATGTCTACGGGTGATGTTCTCTTCACTCTGAAGACGCCATACTCCCCTGAACGACCACTACACTGGTCCCTCCATGTCTACGGGTGATGTTCTCTTCACTCTGAAGACGCCATACTCCCCTGAACGACCACTACACTGGTCCCTCCATGTCTACGGGTGATGTTCTCTTCACTCTGAAGACGCCATACTCCCCTGAACGACCACTACACTGGTCCCTCCATGTCTACGGGTAATGTTCTCTTCACTCTGAAGACGCCATACTCCCCTGAACGACCACTACACTGGTCCCTCCATGTCTACGGGTGATGTTATCTTCACTCTGAAGACGCCATACTCCCCTGAACGACCACTACACTGGTCCCTCCATGTCTACGGGTGATGTTCTCTTCACTCTGAAGACGCCATACTCCCCTGAACGACCACTACACTGGTCCCTCCATGTCTACGGGTGATGTTCTCTTCACTCTGAAGACGCCATACTCCCCTGAACGACCACTACACTGGTCCCTCCATGTCTACGGGTAATGTTATCTTCACTCTGAAGACGCCATACTCCCCTGAACGACCACTACACTGGTCCCTCTATGTCTACGGGTAATGTTCTCTTCACTCTGAAGATGCCATACTCCCCTGAACGACCACTACACTGGTCCCTCCATGTCTACGGGTAATGTTCTCTTCACTCTGAAGACGCCATACTCCCCTGAACGACCACTACACTGGTCCCTCCATGTCTACGGGTGATGTTCTCTTCACTCTGAAGACGCCATACTCCCCTGAACGACCACTACACTGGTCCCTCCATGTCTACGGGTAATGTTCTCTTCACTCTGAAGATGCCATACTCCCCTGAACGACCACTACACTGGTCCCTCCATGTCTACGGGTGATGTTCTCTTCCTTCATTCAAAACATGTTGTATCACTAAATTGACCCCAACCCTGCTGTGTAGCTCTATAGTGCTTTATAGTTTGCTTGATAGATTGATTGACAACCCTAGTTATGTAGTGCTGTCCCCTCCACTCTCTCAATCCTCCATCTCTCTCTTTATAACCCCCCTTATCCCCTCTGTGTGCAATGTCCCGGGTCCCTCTCAGTTCATTCATGCGGATCCAGGAAGTGCATTCCTCGCCACATCCCCAGGCTATGCTCCATCACCCCGCCCATTCCTGCCACCCACTCACAGCACTGCCCAGTAATTTCTAGATGGCCACGCTAGAAAGGACAGAAGTGACAATATCATCAGAACTGATGAGCATGTGCATAAACGATACGTGTCATTGACTAGATAAAAGACAGAAGTTTGGCCCATGTCATTGACTAGAGAAAAGACAGAAGTTTGGCCCATGTCATTGACTAGATAATATATTGAGAAGTTTGGCCCATGTCATTGACTAGAGAAAAGACAGAAGTTTGGCCCATGTCATTGACTAGATAATATATTGAGAAGTTTGGCCCATGTCATTGACTAGAGAAAAGACAGAAGTTTGGCCCATGTCATTGACTAGATAATATATTGAGAAGTTTGGCCCATGTCATTGACTAGAGAAAAGACAGAAGTTTGGCCCATGTCATTGACTAGAGAAAAGACAGAAGTTTGGCCCATGTCATTGACTAGATAAAAGACAGAAGTTTGGCCCATGTCATTGACTAGATAATATATTGAGAAGTTTGGCCCATGTCATTGACTAGAGAAAAGACAGAAGTTTGGCCCATGTCATTGACTAGAGAAAAGACAGAAGTTTGGCCCATGTCATTGACTAGAGAAAAGACAGAAGTTTGGCCCATGTCATTGACTAGATAATATATTGAGAAGTTTGGCCCATGTCATTGACTAGATAATATACTGAGAAGTTTGGCCTATGTCATTGACTAGATAAAAGACAGAAGTTTGGCCCATGTCATTGACTAGATAATAAATTGAGAAGTTTGGCCCATGTCATTGACTAGAGAAAAGACAGAAGTTTGGCCCATGTCATTGACTAGAGAAAAGACAGAAGTTTGGCCCATGTCATTGACTAGATAATATATTGAGAAGTTTGGCCCATGTCATTGACTAGATAAAATATTGAGAAGTTTGGCCCATGTCATTGACTAGAGAAAAGACAGAAATTTGGCCCATGTCATTGACTAGATAATATATTGAGAAGTTTGGCCCATGTCATTGACTAGAGAAAAGACAGAAGTTTGGCCCATGTCATTGACTAGATAAAAGACAGAAGTTTGGCCCATGTCATTGACTAGATAATACATTGAGAAGTTTGGCCCATGTCATTGACTAGAGAAAAGACATAAGTTTGGCCCATGTCATTGACTAGATAATATATTGAGAAGTTTGGCCCATGTCATTGACTAGAGAAAAGACAGAAGTTTGGCCCATGTCATTGACTAGATAATATATTGAGAAGTTTGGCCCATGTCATTGACTAGATAATACATTGAGAAGTTTGGCCCATGTCATTGACTAGATAATATACTGAGAAGTTTGGCCCATGTTATTGACTAGATAATATATTGAGAAGTTTGGCCCATGTTATTGACTAGATAATATATTGAGAAGTTTGGCCCATGTCATTGACTAGAGAAAAGACAGAAGTTTGACCCATGTCATTGACTAGATAATATATTGAGAAGTTTGGCCCATGTCATTGACTAGATAATATATTGAGAAGTTTGGCCCATGTCATTGACTAGAGAAAAGACAGAAGTTTGGCCCATGTCATTGACTAGAGAAAAGACAGAAGTTTGGCCCATGTCATTGACTAGAGAAAAGACAGAAGTTTGGCCCATGTCATTGACTAGATAATATATTGAGAAGTTTGGCCCATGTCATTGACTAGATAATATACTGAGAAGTTTGGCCTATGTCATTGACTAGATAAAAGACAGAAGTTTGGCCCATGTCATTGACTAGATAATAAATTGAGAAGTTTGGCCCATGTCATTGACTAGAGAAAAGACAGAAGTTTGGCCCATGTCATTGACTAGAGAAAAGACAGAAGTTTGGCCCATGTCATTGACTAGATAATATATTGAGAAGTTTGGCCCATGTCATTGACTAGATAATACATTGAGAAGTTTGGCCCATGTCATTGACTAGATAATATACTGAGAAGTTTGGCCCATGTTATTGACTAGATAATATATTGAGAAGTTTGGCCCATGTTATTGACTAGATAATATATTGAGAAGTTTGGCCCATGTCATTGACTAGAGAAAAGACAGAAGTTTGACCCATGTCATTGACTAGATAATATATTGAGAAGTTTGGCCCATGTCATTGACTAGATAATATATTGAGAAGTTTGGCCCATGTCATTGACTAGAGAAAAGACAGAAGTTTGGCCCATGTCATTGACTAGAGAAAAGACAGAAGTTTGGCCCATGTCATTGACTAGAGAAAAGACAGAAGTTTGGCCCATGTCATTGACTAGATAATATATTGAGAAGTTTGGCCCATGTCATTGACTAGATAATATACTGAGAAGTTTGGCCTATGTCATTGACTAGATAAAAGACAGAAGTTTGGCCCATGTCATTGACTAGATAATAAATTGAGAAGTTTGGCCCATGTCATTGACTAGAGAAAAGACAGAAGTTTGGCCCATGTCATTGACTAGAGAAAAGACAGAAGTTTGGCCCATGTCATTGACTAGATAATATATTGAGAAGTTTGGCCCATGTCATTGACTAGATAAAATATTGAGAAGTTTGGCCCATGTCATTGACTAGAGAAAAGACAGAAATTTGGCCCATGTCATTGACTAGATAATATATTGAGAAGTTTGGCCCATGTCATTGACTAGAGAAAAGACAGAAGTTTGGCCCATGTCATTGACTAGATAAAAGACAGAAGTTTGGCCCATGTCATTGACTAGATAATACATTGAGAAGTTTGGCCCATGTCATTGACTAGAGAAAAGACATAAGTTTGGCCCATGTCATTGACTAGATAATATATTGAGAAGTTTGGCCCATGTCATTGACTAGAGAAAAGACAGAAGTTTGGCCCATGTCATTGACTAGATAATATATTGAGAAGTTTGGCCCATGTCATTGACTAGATAATACATTGAGAAGTTTGGCCCATGTCATTGACTAGATAATATACTGAGAAGTTTGGCCCATGTTATTGACTAGATAATATATTGAGAAGTTTGGCCCATGTTATTGACTAGATAATATATTGAGAAGTTTGGCCCATGTCATTGACTAGAGAAAAGACAGAAGTTTGACCCATGTCATTGACTAGATAATATATTGAGAAGTTTGGCCCATGTCATTGACTAGATAATATATTGAGAAGTTTGGCCCATGTCATTGACTAGAGAAAAGACAGAAGTTTGGCCCATGTCATTGACTAGAGAAAAGACAGAAGTTTGGCCCATGTCATTGACTAGAGAAAAGACAGAAGTTTGGCCCATGTCATTGACTAGATAATATATTGAGAAGTTTGGCCCATGTCATTGACTAGATAATATACTGAGAAGTTTGGCCTATGTCATTGACTAGATAAAAGACAGAAGTTTGGCCCATGTCATTGACTAGATAATAAATTGAGAAGTTTGGCCCATGTCATTGACTAGAGAAAAGACAGAAGTTTGGCCCATGTCATTGACTAGAGAAAAGACAGAAGTTTGGCCCATGTCATTGACTAGATAATATATTGAGAAGTTTGGCCCATGTCATTGACTAGATAATACATTGAGAAGTTTGGCCCATGTCATTGACTAGATAATATACTGAGAAGTTTGGCCCATGTTATTGACTAGATAATATATTGAGAAGTTTGGCCCATGTTATTGACTAGATAATATATTGAGAAGTTTGGCCCATGTCATTGACTAGAGAAAAGACAGAAGTTTGACCCATGTCATTGACTAGATAATATATTGAGAAGTTTGGCCCATGTCATTGACTAGATAATATATTGAGAAGTTTGGCCCATGTCATTGACTAGAGAAAAGACAGAAGTTTGGCCCATGTCATTGACTAGAGAAAAGACAGAAGTTTGGCCCATGTCATTGACTAGAGAAAAGACAGAAGTTTGGCCCATGTCATTGACTAGATAATATATTGAGAAGTTTGGCCCATGTCATTGACTAGATAATATACTGAGAAGTTTGGCCTATGTCATTGACTAGATAAAAGACAGAAGTTTGGCCCATGTCATTGACTAGATAATAAATTGAGAAGTTTGGCCCATGTCATTGACTAGAGAAAAGACAGAAGTTTGGCCCATGTCATTGACTAGAGAAAAGACAGAAGTTTGGCCCATGTCATTGACTAGATAATATATTGAGAAGTTTGGCCCATGTCATTGACTAGATAAAATATTGAGAAGTTTGGCCCATGTCATTGACTAGAGAAAAGACAGAAATTTGGCCCATGTCATTGACTAGATAATATATTGAGAAGTTTGGCCCATGTCATTGACTAGAGAAAAGACAGAAGTTTGGCCCATGTCATTGACTAGATAAAAGACAGAAGTTTGGCCCATGTCATTGACTAGATAATACATTGAGAAGTTTGGCCCATGTCATTGACTAGAGAAAAGACATAAGTTTGGCCCATGTCATTGACTAGATAATATATTGAGAAGTTTGGCCCATGTCATTGACTAGAGAAAAGACAGAAGTTTGGCCCATGTCATTGACTAGATAATATATTGAGAAGTTTGGCCCATGTCATTGACTAGATAATACATTGAGAAGTTTGGCCCATGTCATTGACTAGATAATATACTGAGAAGTTTGGCCCATGTTATTGACTAGATAATATATTGAGAAGTTTGGCCCATGTTATTGACTAGATAATATATTGAGAAGTTTGGCCCATGTCATTGACTAGAGAAAAGACAGAAGTTTGACCCATGTCATTGACTAGATAATATATTGAGAAGTTTGGCCCATGTCATTGACTAGATAATATATTGAGAAGTTTGGCCCATGTCATTGACTAGAGAAAAGACAGAAGTTTGGCCCATGTCATTGACTAGATAATATATTGAGAAGTTTGGCCCATGTCATTGACTAGAGAAAAGACAGAAGTTTGGCCCATGTCATTGACTAGATAATATATTGAGAAGTTTGGCCCATGTCATTGACTAGATAATATATTGAGAAGTTTGGCCCATGTCATTGACTAGATAAAAGACAGAAGTTTGGCCCATGTCATTGACTAGATAATATATTGAGAAGTTTGGCCCATGTCATTGACTAGATAAAAGACAGAAGTTTGGCCCATGTCATTGACTAGAGAAAAGACAGAAGTTTGGCCCATGTCATTGACTAGAGAAAAGACAGAAGTTTGGCCCATGTCATTGACTAGATAAAAGACAGAAGTTTAGCCCATGTCATTGACTAGATAATACATTGAGAAGTTTGGCCCATGTCATTGACTAGAGAAAAGACATAAGTTTGGCCCATGTCATTGACTAGATAATATACTGAGAAGTTTGGCCCATGTCATTGACTAGATAAAAGACAGAAGTTTGGCCCATGTCATTGACTAGATAATATATTGAGAAGTTTGGCCCATGTCATTGACTAGAGAAAAGACAGAAGTTTGGCCCATGTCATTGACTAGAGAAAAGACAGAAGTTTGGCCCATGTCATTGACTAGACAATATACTGAGAAGTTTGGCCCATGTCATTGACTAGATAAAAGACATTCAACGCCTGTCTCTTTCTCACTCAACACTGCTACTCCTACGTCAGTCTTGTCATGGGACTCAATTGCACGGAACGCCATCACCATGGCAACACTCAAAGCCAGACAAAACACTTCGGGACCACACAATCCCAAAACACTAGAGAGAGAGAGAGAGAGAAAAAGGAAAGCTTTGACTATGTACAGACTCAGTGAGCATAGCCTTGCTATTGAGAAAGGTTGCCGTAGGCAGACATGGCTCTCAAGAGAAGACACACTGCGCACACTGCCCACAAAATGAGGTGGAAACTGAGCTGCATTTCCTAACCTCCTGCCAAACATATGACCATATTAGAGACACATATATCCCTCAGATTACACAGATCCACAAAGAAATTAACAAAACAAACCTGATTTTGAGTGGGTGGGTGAAATACCACAACAGCCAGATGTGTGACCTGTTGCCACAAGAAAAGGGCAACCAGTGAAGAACAACACCACTGTAAATACAACCTATATTTTGTTTATTCATTTTCCCTTGTGTACTTTAACTATTTGCACATCGTTACAACACTGTATATATATATATAATATGACATTTGAAATGTCTTTTTTTCTTTTGGAACTTCTGTGAGTCTAATGTTTACTGTTTATTTTTATTGTTTTTTAAAACTTTTGTATATTATCTACTTCACTTGCATTGGCAATGTTAACATGTCTTTTCCATGCCAATAAAGCCCCTTGAATTGAATTGAGAGAGGAAGAGAGAGAGACACGCAGCGAGAGGGAGAAAAAGAGAGACAGAAAGAGAGACAGGCCATAGTGCTGAAGCTCATCAGACTGAATGCTAGAATCCAAGAGAGTAGAACGAGAGAGAGAGAGAGACTTTCCCTTAATAAGGAGAAATTGGAGTCAAGTGAGCATCAGCTGGTAGAGTACTAGGCTGCTATGTTTGATCAATATGGTCATGAGGCTTCTGCTATGCAGAGGCCCAACTGGACACGTGACGAGGGAAAGCCCAGCTTGCATACCTACCCTCCATCTAACCATCCGGCCCTCTATTCCCTTCTTTCCTCCCTATTTCCACTCAGTGTGCATTCATCCAACCCTCCATTCCATCATCCCTCCATTCCAACATTCCTCTATTCCTCCATCTCTCCATTCCACCGTTCCTCCATTCCTCCTCTCGTTCTTTTCATCTGCCTCTCCATTTATCCCTCCTCTACTCTCTATCACTCCATTCCCATGTCCTCTCCTCCCTCTCTCCGTCCATTAGGGGGTAACTCATTCTCTAAAGGAGGTATACATTAGATAACTGCCATGATAACACATTTGTCCCTATATTACTTTTTAATGGGATTCAGGCAGGGTAAGCTGATCCTAGATCAGTGGTGGAGTGATTATCTAATGGTTCAGGTAAGGATTTGGAGAGGTTAGTGCCTAGAACAAATGCAGTGCCTAGAACAAAGTGCCTAGAGGAAGTATCTCCCTGAGAGAGAGAATGCAAGCCCCATGAGTGTTGCATCGGAGCCATTGTGGGCTGCTGCCTCCAGTTGCCCCGGGCCTAATGGGAAGGAATGACAGGAATCTGCAACTGATAATGCCACGCTTAGAGATGGCCACACAAAGATAATTCCTCTCTATGTCTGTTCTCTCTCTCTCCCTCCTCCTCTTCCTTCCCCTCTCCTCTCCTCTCCTCAACCCATCCTCTAACCCATCCTCTAACCCAATCTGCAACTGATAATGCCACGCTTAGAGATGGCCATACAAAGATAATTCCTCTCTATGTCTGTTCTCTCTCTCTCCCTCCTCCTCTTCCTTCCCCTCTCCTCTCCTCTTCTCTCCTCTCCTCAACCCATCCTCTAACCCATCCTCTAACCCAATCTGCAACTGATAATGCCACGCTTAGAGATGGCCATACAAAGATAATTCCTCTCTATGTCTGTTCTCTCTCTCTCCCTCCTCCTCTTCCTTCCCCTCTCCTCTCCTCTCCTCTCCTCAACCCATCCTCTAACCCATCCTCTAACCCAATCTGCAACTGATAATGCCACGCTTAGAGATGGCCATACAAAGATAATTCCTCTCTATGTCTGTTCTCTCTCTCTCCCTCCTCCTCTTCCTTCCCCTCTCCTCTCCTCTCCTCTCCTCAACCCATCCTCTAACCCATCCTCTAACCCAATCTGCAACTGATAATGCCACGCTTAGAGATGGCCATACAAAGATAATTCCTCTCTATGTCTGTTCTCTCTCTCTCCCTCCTCCTCTTCCTTCCCCTCTCCTCTCCTCTTCTCTCCTCTCCTCAACCCATCCTCTAACCCATCCTCTAACCCAATCTGCAACTGATAATGCCACGCTTAGAGATGGCCATACAAAGATAATTCCTCTCTATGTCTGTTCTCTCTCTCTCCCTCCTCCTCTTCCTTCCCCTCTCCTCTCCTCTCCTCTCCTCAACCCATCCTCTAACCCATCCTCTAACCCAATCTGCAACTGATAATGCCACGCTTAGAGATGGCCATACAAAGATAATTCCTCTCTGTCTGTTCTCTCTCTCCTCCTCTCCTCTCCTCTCCTTCCTTCCTTCTCCTCTACCTTCCCCTCTCCTCACCCCACCCTTCCCCTTTCTCTCTCCTCTCCTCACCCTCTCCTCTAACCCTTGTTTCCTCTCCCCCTCCCCCTTCACCCCACCCTTCCCCTCTCCTCACCTTCTCCTCTCCTTCCCCTCTCCTCACCTTATCCTCTCCCCTTGTTTCCTCTACTCCCTCTCCCTCCTCACTCTTCTTCTCCTCTCTCCCCTCTCCTCACCCTATCCTCTCCCCTTGTTTCCTCTCCTCACCCTTCACCCCTCCCCTCTCCTCACCCCATCCTCTCCCCTTGTTTCCTCTCCCTCCTCATTCTTCTCCTTCCCCTCTCCGTCTCCTCTCCTCATCCCATCCTCTAACCCTTGTTTCCTCTCCTCCCTCGCCCTTCACCCCACCCCTCTCCTCACCCCATCCTCTAACCCTTGTTTCCTCTCCTCCCTCGCCCTTCACCCCACCCCTCTCCTCACCCCATCCTCTCCCCTCGTTTCCTCTCCTCCCTCGCCCTTCACCCCACCCCACCCCTCTCCTCACCCCATCCTCTCCCCTTGTTTCCTCTCCCCCCTCTCCTTCCTCACCCTTCTCCTCTTCCTTCCCCTCTCCTCACCCCACCCTTCCCCTTTCTCTCTCCTCTCCTTCCCCTCTCCTCACCCCATCCTCTCCCCTTGTTTCCTCTACTCCCTCTCCCTCCTCACTCTTCTCCTCTTCCTTCTCCTCTTCCTCTCCTCTCCCTCCCCTCTCCTCACCCCATCCTCTCCCCTTGTTTCCTCTACTCCCTCTCCCTCCTCACTCTCCTCCTCTTCCTTCTCCTCTCCTTCTCCTCTCCCTCCCCTCTCCTCACCCCATCCTCTCCCCTTGTTTCTTCTCCTACCTCTCCCCTCCTACTCCCCTTCCTCATCTCATCTCTCTTACTAGCTGCAGTAAATGTTACCTTATGATTCCTTACCCAATAATGACCATCTCTCTCTCTCTTTATCTGTCTCCCTCTCTCTCTAACCAGAATGGATCCAATGACCTAATGATGATCATGATGAAGATTCTGAAGATTCTTCCACGCAGCAAAGTCATCCACGTGTATCCTCTATCTGTGACCCAGTCCCTCTCCTCCATTCATTCACTCTGAATTAGCGTGTTGGTCAGCTGCTCAGTAGGCAGTGTAGATCCTGTATAATGATCAGCAGCTACATCTGGCTACTGGGTCTCTGAAGACACGCCTCCTACTTCCTGCCTAGTGGTTAATTGCACATTTCATTCCTCTCTGATTGGCTAGTATGTTATCAGATGGGGGGGGGGGGGGGGGGGTTACATCCTAAGAATCTCTCTGTGCCTGTCAGGGCTTTATTTCAGATTCTTTTCTTTTTACCTCTTCTCTTTTTAATCTCTTCCTTTTCTCTCCTCTCCTGTCAAATCTCTTCTCCGGCTGTAGCGTCCTTGGTGGTGAGCCATTCAAAGGGTCCTTGGTATTCTTTAATGAATTGTGCTGTTCTCTAAAAGATGTTGACTGGCGGCCCGTAGAAAAGAGAAAAACATGTCAGGCACACAACAGAACAGAGCCTTTAAGAGAGGAGAACATTGTTTAGGATGTGATGCCTGCAGTTTCCCTAGAAATCACTCAATGGAGAACAGATGAAATGCCACATTCTATTATAACTCTGTGCGTGGGTGGGTGCGGGTGTGTGTGCGTGTGTGTGACAGCTGATGAGACATCTTTGCTTGGTCCTGGACCTAGCATACAATGTAGGTTTCTGTGTGGTTTAAGCTACAGCTACATTGTCTGCTGGGTTTTAGGCTGGCGACAAAAACAGCCTTCAACAGCTGAAGGATTCAATAACTGGCAACGAAAACAGCCTTCAACAGCTAAATGATTCAATAACTGGCAACGAAAACAGCCTTCAACAGCTGAATGATTCAATAACTGGCAACGAAAACAGCCTTCAACAGCTGAAGGATTCAATAACTGGCAACGAAAACAGCCTTCAACGGCTGAAGGATTCAATAACTGGCAACGAAAACAGCCTTCAACAGCTGAAGGATTCAATAACTGGCAACGAAAACAGCCTTCAACGGCTGAAGGATTCAATAACTGGCAACGAAAACAGCCTTCAACGGCTGAAGGATTCAATAACTGGCAACGAAAACAGCCTTCAACAGCTGAAGGATTCAATAACTGGCAACGAAAACAGCCTTCAACAGCTGAAGGATTCAATAACTTAATGACTATTCAACGAGGTAAGTTCACATTCAGTCTGCAACTATGTGTCAAATGTTTCACCTTGAAAATACAATAATTGAAAAAGATGTAATAAACATATAAACATACAAGTATATAGTTGTGTGTCTGATATTTTATATGAAAGTTGAGAGTTTTATGGGAAAATATCACATTGGGAATAAACAATGTTTGGCTTGACAGCAAGCAGATCTGGGACCAAATGATTTATTTAGAAATGATTGGTATTTAGAATAAATACCTGTATAAATCACTCCAAGCCACACATATACTGCTAAAATGTATAGCTACAGTTGTTTAAATATTGCCCCTGCCAGAGAGAGCGAGACAGAAAGAGAGAGAGAGAGGGAGAAAGAGAGAATGAGAGAGACAACACACATTAGAGCTCAATCTGAGAAGTCAGACTGGAGGCATCAGGGTTCTTATTGAAGGCTATACCTCTCTACCCTAGTGTACACACACACCATCTCTACCCTAGTGTACACACACACCATCTCTACCCTAGTGTACACACACACCACCTCTACCCTAGGGTACACACACACCATCTCTACCCTAGGGTACACACACACCATCTCTACCCTAGGGTACACACACACACACCATCTCTATCCTAGGGTACACACACACACACACCATCTCTATCCTAGGGTACACACACACACCATCTCTACCTTAGGGTACACACACACACATACTATCTCTACCCTAGGGTTACACACACACACCATCTCTACCTTAGGGTACAAACACACACATACTATCTCTACCCTAGGATATATATACACACACACACACACACACACCATCTCTACCCTAGGGTACACACACACACACCATCTATACCGTAGGGTACACACACACACCATCTCTACCCTAGGGTACACACACACACCATCTCTAACCTAGGGTACACACACACACCATCTCTACCTTAGGGTACACACACACACACACCACCTCTACCCGAAGGTACACATACACACACCACCACTACCCTAGGGTACACACACCATCTCTACCCTAGGGTACAAACACACACACACCACCTCTACCGTAGTGTACACACACACCATCTCTACCCTAGGGTACACACACAACATCTCTACCCTAGGGTACACACACACCATCTCTACCCTAGGGTACACACACACACACCATCACTACCCTAGGGTACACACACACCATCTATACCCTAGGGTACACACACACCATCTCTACCCTAGTGTACACACACACCATCTCTACCCTAGGGTACACACACACCATCTCTAGCCTAGGGTACACACACACCATCTCTACCCTAGGGTACACACACACACACCATCACTACCCTAGGGTACACACACACCATCTACACAAGGGTAAACACACCACCTCTACCCTAGGGTACACACACACACCATCTCTACCCTAGGGTACACACACATACACCACCTCTACTCGAAGGTACACATACACACACCACCTCTACCCTAGGGTACACACACCATCTCTACCCTAGGGTACAAACACACACACACCACCTCTACCGTAGGGTACACACACACATCATCTCTACCCTAGGGTACACACACCACCTCTACCGTAGGGTACACACACATAATCTCTACCCTAGGGTACACACACCACCTCTACCCTAGGGTACACACACACACACCACCTCTACCCTAGGGTACACACACCACCTCTACCCTAGGGTACACACACACATACACACACACACACATACCACCTCTAACCTAGGGAACACAAACCACCTCTACCCTAGGGAACACACACACACACCACCTCTACCCTAGGGTACACACACCACCTCTACCCTAGGGTACACACACCACCTCTACCCTAGGGTACACACACACCACCTCTACCCTAGGGTACACACACACCATCTCTACCCTAGTGTACACACACACCATCTCTACCCTAGGGTACACACACACCATCTCTACCCTAGGGTACACACACACCATCTCTACCCTAGGGTACACACACACCATCTCTACCCTAGGGTACACACACACCATCTCTACCCTAGGGTACACACACCACCTCTACCCTAGGGTACACACACACACCATCTCTATCCTAGGGTACACACACACACACCATCTCTATCCTAGGGTACACACACACACCATCTCTACCCTAGGGTACAAACACACACACACACACCATCTCTACCTTAGGGTACACACACACACACACACCATCTCCACCTTAGGGTACACACACACACATACTATCTCTACCCTAGGATATACACACACACACCATCTCTACCCTTAGTGTACACACACACACCATCTCTAACCTAGGGTACAAACACACATACTATCTCTACCCTAGGGTTAAACACACACACACCATCTCTCCCCTAGGGTACACACACACACCATCTCTACCCTAGGGTACACACACACACACCATCTCTATCGTAGGGTACACACACACACCATCTCTACACAAGGGTAAACACACCATCTCTACCATAGGGTACACACACACACCATCTCTACCCTAGGGTACACACACCATCTCTACCCTAGGGTTCACACACACACATCACCTCTACCCTAGGGTACACACACCATCTCTACCCTAGGGTACACACACACACACCACCTCTACCCTAGGGTACACACACACACCATCTCTACCCTAGGGTACACACACACACACACCATCTCTACCCTAGGGTACACACACACACACACACCACCTATACCCTAAGGTACACACACACACACACACACCACCTCTACCGTAGGGTACACACACACATCATCTCTACCCTAGGGTACACACACCACCTCTACCCTAGGGTACACACACACACACCACCTCTACCCTAGGGAACACAAACCACCTCTACCCTAGGGAACACACACACACCACCTCTACCCTAGGGTACACACACCACCTCTACCCTAGGGTACACACACACCACCTCTACCCTTGGGTACACACACCACCTCTACCCTAGGGTACACACACACACACACCACCTCTACCCTAGGTTACACACAACACCTCTACCCTAGGGTACACACACACACACACACCACCTCTACCCTAGGGTACATACACCACCTCTACCCTAGGGTTACACACACACACACACACACACACAGACACACACACACACACACCATCTCTACCCTAGAGTACAAACACACACACACACACCATCTCTACCTTGGGGTACACACACACACATACTATCTCTACCCTAGGATATACACACACACACCACCTCTACCCTAGGGTACACACACCACCTCTACCCTAGGGTACACACACACCACCTCTACCCTAGGGTACACACACACCACCTCTACCCTAGGGTACACACACCACCTCTACCCTAGGGTACACACACCACCTCTACCCTAGGGTACACACACACCACCTCTACCCTAGGGTACACACACACACACACACACCACCTCTACCCTAGGGTACACACACACACACCACCTCTACCCTGGGGTACACACACCACCTCTACCCTGGGGTACACACACATCACCTCTACCCTAGGGTACACACACCACCTCTACCCTAGGGTACACACACACACACCACCTCTACCCTAGGGTACACACACCACCTCTACCCTAGGGTACACACACACACACACACACACACACACATACCACCTCTACCCTAGGGAACACAAACCACCTCTACCCTAGGGAACACACACACACCACCTCTACCCTAGGGTACACACACCACCTCTACCCTAGGGTACACACACACCACCTCTACCCTAGGGTACACACACACCACCTCTACCCTAGGGTACACACACACCATCTCTACCCTAGTGTACACACACACCATCTCTACCCTAGTGTACACACACACCATCTCTACCCTAGGGTACACACACACCATCTCTACCCTAGGGTACACACACACCATCTCTACCCTAGGGTACACACACACCATCTCTACCCTAGGGTACACACACACCATCTCTACCCTAGGGTACACACACACACACACCACCTCTACCCTAGGGTACACACACACACCATCTCTATCCTAGGGTACACACACACACACACACACACCATCTCTACCTTAGGGTACACACACACACATACTATCTCTACCCTAGGGTTACACACACACACACACACACACACAGACACACACACACACACACCATCTCTACCCTAGAGTACAAACACACACACACACACCATCTCTACCTTGGGGTACACACACACACATACTATCTCTACCCTAGGATATACACACACACACCATCTCTACCCTTAGTGTACACACACACACCATCTCTAACCTAGGGTACAAACACACATACTATCTCTACCCTAGGGTTACACACACACACACCATCTCTCCCCTAGGGTACACACACACCATCTCTACCCTAGGGTACACACACACACACCATCTCTAACGTAGGGTACACACACCATCTCTACACAAGGGTAAACACACCATCTCTACCATAGGGTACACACACACCATCTCTACCCTAGGGTACACACACCATCTCTACCCTAGGGTACACACACACATCACCTCTACCCTAGGGTACACACACCATCTCTACCCTAGGGTACACACACACACACACCACCTCTACCCTAGGGAACACAAACCACCTCTACCCTAGGGAACACACACACACCACCTCTACCCTAGGGTACACACACCACCTCTACCCTAGGGTACACACACACATCATCTCTACCCTAGGGTACACACACCACCTCTACCCTAGGGTACACACACACACACACCACCTCTACCGTAGGGTACACACACACATCATCTCTACCCTAGGGTACACACACCACCTCTACCCTAGGGTACACACACACACACACCACCTCTACCCTAGGGAACACAAACCACCTCTACCCTAGGGAACACACACACACCACCTCTACCCTAGGGTACACACACACACCACCTCTACCCTAGGGTACACACACCACCTCTACCCTAGGGTACACACACACCACCTCTACCCTTGGGTACACACACCACCTCTACCCTAGGGTACACACACACACACACCACCTCTACCCTAGGTTACACACAACACCTCTACCCTAGGGTACACACACACACACACACCACCTCTACCCTAGGGTACATACACCACCTCTACCCTAGGGTACACACACCACCTCTACCCTAGGGTACACACACCACCTCTACCCTAGGGTACACACACCACCTCTACCCTAGGGTACACACACCACCTCTACCCTAGGGTACACACACACACCACCTCTACCCTAGGGTACACACACACACACACACCACCTCTACCCTAGGGTACATACACCACCTCTACCCTAGGGTACACACACCACCTCTACCCTAGGGTACACACACCACCTCTACCCTAGGGTACACACACCACCTCTACCCTAGGGTACACACACACCACCTCTACCCTAGGGTACACACACCACCTCTACCCTAGGGTACACACACACACACACACACCACCTCTACCCTAGGGTACACACACCACCTCTACCCTGGGGTACACACACACCATCTCTACCCTAGGGTACACACACACCATCTCTACCCTAGGGTACACACACACACACACCACCTCTACCCTAGGGTACACACACACACCATCTCTATCCTAGGGTACACACACACACACACACACACCATCTCTACCTTAGGGTACACACACACACATACTATCTCTACCCTAGGGTTACACACACACACACACACACACACAGACACACACACACACACACCATCTCTACCCTAGAGTACAAACACACACACACACACCATCTCTACCTTGGGGTACACACACACACATACTATCTCTACCCTAGGATATACACACACACACCATCTCTACCCTTAGTGTACACACACACACCATCTCTAACCTAGGGTACAAACACACATACTATCTCTACCCTAGGGTTACACACACACACACCATCTCTCCCCTAGGGTACACACACACCATCTCTACCCTAGGGTACACACACACACACCATCTCTAACGTAGGGTACACACACCATCTCTACACAAGGGTAAACACACCATCTCTACCATAGGGTACACACACACCATCTCTACCCTAGGGTACACACACCATCTCTACCCTAGGGTACACACACACATCACCTCTACCCTAGGGTACACACACCATCTCTACCCTAGGGTACACACACACACACACCACCTCTACCCTAGGGAACACAAACCACCTCTACCCTAGGGAACACACACACACCACCTCTACCCTAGGGTACACACACCACCTCTACCCTAGGGTACACACACACATCATCTCTACCCTAGGGTACACACACCACCTCTACCCTAGGGTACACACACACACACACCACCTCTACCGTAGGGTACACACACACATCATCTCTACCCTAGGGTACACACACCACCTCTACCCTAGGGTACACACACACACACACCACCTCTACCCTAGGGAACACAAACCACCTCTACCCTAGGGAACACACACACACCACCTCTACCCTAGGGTACACACACACACCACCTCTACCCTAGGGTACACACACCACCTCTACCCTAGGGTACACACACACCACCTCTACCCTTGGGTACACACACCACCTCTACCCTAGGGTACACACACACACACACCACCTCTACCCTAGGTTACACACAACACCTCTACCCTAGGGTACACACACACACACACACCACCTCTACCCTAGGGTACATACACCACCTCTACCCTAGGGTACACACACCACCTCTACCCTAGGGTACACACACCACCTCTACCCTAGGGTACACACACCACCTCTACCCTAGGGTACACACACCACCTCTACCCTAGGGTACACACACACACACACACCACCTCTACCCTAGGGTACATACACCACCTCTACCCTAGGGTACACACACCACCTCTACCCTAGGGTACACACACCACCTCTACCCTAGGGTACACACACCACCTCTACCCTAGGGTACACACACACCACCTCTACCCTAGGGTACACACACCACCTCTACCCTAGGGTACACACACACACACACACACCACCTCTACCCTAGGGTACACACACCACCTCTACCCTGGGGTACACACACCACCTCTACCCTAGGGTACACACACATCACCTCTACCCTAGGGTACACACACCACCTCTACCCTAGGGTACACACACACACACCACCTCTACCCTAGGGTACACACACCACCTCTACCCTAGGGTACACACACACACACACACACATACCACCTCTACCCTAGGGAACACAAACCACCTCTACCCTAGGGAACACACACACACCACCTCTACCCTAGGGTACACACACCACCTCTACCCTAGGGTACACACACACCACCTCTACCCTAGGGTACACACACACCACCTCTACCCTAGGGTACACACACACCATCTCTACCCTAGTGTACACACACACCATCTCTACCCTAGTGTACACACACACCATCTCTACCCTAGGGTACACACACACCATCTCTACCCTAGGGTACACACACACCATCTCTACCCTAGGGTACACACACACCATCTCTACCCTAGGGTACACACACACCATCTCTACCCTAGGGTACACACACACCATCTCTACCCTAGGGTACACACACACACACACCACCTCTACCCTAGGGTACACACACACACCACCTCTACCCTAGGGTACACACACACACCATCTCTATCCTAGGGTACACACACACACACCATCTCTATCCTAGGGTACACACACACACCATCTCTACCCTAGGGTACAAACACACACACACACACACACACACACACCATCTCTACCTTAGGGTACACACACACACATACTATCTCTACCCTAGGGTTACACACACACACACACACACACACACACACACACACACCATCTCTACCCTAGAGTACAAACACACACACACACACCATCTCTACCTTGGGGTACACACACACACCATCTCTAACCTAGGGTACAAACACACATACTATCTCTACCCTAGGGTTACACACACACACACCATCTCTCCCCTAGGGTACACACACACCATCTCTACCCTAGGGTACAAACACACATACTATCTCTACCCTAGGGTTACACACACACACACCATCTCTCCCCTAGGGTACACACACACCATCTCTACCCTAGGGTACACACACACACACCATCTCTAACGTAGGGTACACACACACACACCATCTCTACACAAGGGTAAACACACCATCTCTACCATAGGGTACACACACACCATCTCTACCCTAGGGTACACACACCATCTCTACCCTAGGGTACACACACACATCACCTCTACCCTAGGGTACACACACCATCTCTACCCTAGGGTACACACACACACACACCACCTCTACCCTAGGGTACACACACACACCATCTCTACCCTAGGGTACACACACACACTCACCATCTCTACCCTAGGGTACACACACACACACCAACTCTATCCTAAGGTACACACACACACACACACCACCTCTACCGTAGGGTACACACACATCATCTCTACCCTAGGGTACACACACCACCTCTACCCTAGGGTACACACACACACCACCTCTACCCTAGGGAACACACACACACCACCTCTACCCTAGGGTACACACACCACCTCTACCCTAGGGTACACACCACCTCTACCCTAGGGTACACACACACCACCTCTACCCTAAGGTACACACACACACACACCACCTCTACCCTAGGTTACACACAACACCTCTACCCTAGGGTACACACACCACCTCTACCCTAGGGTACACACACCACCTCTACCCTAGGGTACACACACCACCTCTACCCTAGGGTACACACACACACCACCTCTACCCTAGGGTACACACACACACCACCTCTACCCTAGGGTACACACACACACCACCTCTACCCTAGGGTACACACACACACCACCTCTACCCTAGGGTACACACACACACACACACCACCTCTACCCTAGGGTACACACACCACCTCTACCCTAGGGTACACACACCACCTCTACCCTAGGGTACACACACCACCTCTACCCTAGGGCACACACACCACCTCTACCCTAGGGCACACACACCACCTCTACCCTAGGGTACACACACACACACACCACCTCTACCCTAGGGTACACACCACCTCTACCCTAGGGTACACACACACCACCTCTACCCTAAGGTACACACACACACACACCACCTCTACCCTAGGTTACACACAACACCTCTACCCTAGGGTACACACACCACCTCTACCCTAGGGTACACACACCACCTCTACCCTAGGGTACACACACACACCACCTCTACCCTAGGGTACACACACCACCTCTACCCTAGGGCACACACACCACCTCTACCCTAGGGTACACACACACACACACCACCTCTACCCTAGGATGATGATGAATGGAAACAGTGTCACATGTGCTCCCTCTCCGGCCTCTAGGTCACCAGGCTGCTCATTATAGCACACACCTGTCACCGTCGTTACGTGCACCTGCGTATCATCAGACTCAGCTGGACTCCATCACTTCCACCTTCCCTCTCAATGTCCCTCCCTTTGGTTCCTTCCCTCTCAATGTCACCCCCTTTGGTTCCTTCCCTCTCAATGTCACCCCCTTTTGTTCCTTCCCTCTCAATGTCACCCCCTTTGGTTCCTTCCCTCTCAATGTCACCCCCTTTGGTTCCTTCCCTCTCAATGTCACCCCCTTTGGTTCCTTCCCTCTCAATGTCACCCCCTTTGGTTCCTTCCCTCTCAATGTCCCTCCCTTTGGTTCCTTCCCTCTCAATGTCACCCCCTTTGGTTTGTTTCTGTTTCATTTTCATGTCTGCGTTCGTGTTTCTTGTTTTGTATTATGTTGCGTTTAGTTATTAAAGCACTTTCCAAAGGCACTGTATATTGTCAAACATCATCATCCATCTGTGTGCCAGGGGATTGTCAACACACACACACATCCTTATTCTCATCATCCATCTGTGTGCCAGGGGATTGTCAACACACACACACATCCTTATTCTCATCATCCATCTGTGTGCCAGGGGATTGTCAACACACACACACATCCTTATTCTCATCATCCATCTGTGTGCCAGGGGATTGTCAACACACACACACATCCTTATTCTCATCATCCATCTGTGTGCCAGGGGATTGTCAACACACAGACACATCCTTATTCTCATCATCCATCTGTGTGCCAGGGGATTGTCAACACACACACACACATCCTTATTCTCATCATCCATCTGTGTGCCAGGGGATTGTCAACACACACACACATCCTTATTCTCATCATCCATCTGTGTGCCAGGAGATTGTCAACACACAAACTCAAGAGGTTTTTCTGTATGATTTCAGAAGTGTCTTACCCAGCTTCTACCCAAACACAGTTGTGCATGGACATCCATACACACACACAGATTTACACACACACACACACACACACAGAGATTTACATCTAAGGGCGCAGAAGGACCCAACCACCAGACTTCACACAGCATCCCAAAGAGATGAATCAGAATACTGCACACACATGCGCGCGCACAGGACTGATCTCTCCTCACTCCTCTCTGCTTCTGCAGGCTTTGATCTTTCTGATTCCACATTTATCAGGGCCTCTCTCTCCCCACACACACACACACTAAACTGACATGGTATGTATGCGTGATGGAAAGAAGGTTAGAAAGACAGAGAGAGAGAAAGGGATGGAGGAAATACAGTTGAAGTCAGAAGTTTACATACACCTTAGCCAAATACATTTAAACTCAGTTTTTCACAATTCCTGACATTTAATCCTAGTAAAAATTCATTGTCTTAGTTCAGTTAGGATCACCACTTTATTTTAAGAATGTGAAATGTCAGAAAAATAGTAGAGAGAATGATTTATTTCAGCTTTTATTTCTTTCATCACATTCCCAGTGGGTCAGAAGTTCACATACACTCAATTAGTATTTGGTAGCATTGCCTTTAAATTGTTTAACTTGGGTCAAATGTTTTGGGTAGTCTTCCACAAGCTTCCCACAATACGTTTGGTGAATTTTGGCCCATTCCTCCTGACAGAGCTGGTATAACTGAGTCAGGTTTGTAGGCCTCCTTGCTCATACATGCTTTTCCAGTTCTGCCCACAAATGTTCTATATGATGAAGGTCAGGGCTTTGTGATGGCCACTCCAATACCTTGACTTTGTTGTCCTTAAGCCATTTTGACACAACTTTGGAAGTATGCTTGGGGTCGTTGTCCATTTGGAAGACCCATTTGCGACCAAGCTTTAACTTCCTGATAGATGTCTTGAGATGCTACTTCAATATATCCACATCATTTTCCGCCCTCATGATGTAATCTATTTTGTGAAGTACACCAGTCCCTCCTGCAGCAAAGCACCCCCACAACATGATGCTGCCACCCCCGTGCTTCACGGTTGGGATGTTGTTCTTTGGCTTGCAAGCCTCCCCCTTTTCCCTCCAAACATAACGATGGTCATTATGGCCAAACAGTTCTATTTTTGTTTCATCAGACCAGAGGACATTTCTCCAAAAAGTACGATCTTTGTCCCAATGTGCAGATGCAAACTGCACAAAATCCCAGTGGCTAGATGTGCCAAGCTTATAGAGACATACTCCAAGCTGTAATTGCTGTAAAAGGTGGCTCTACAAAGTATTGACTTTGGGTGGGTGAATAGTTATGTACACTCAAGTTCTGTTTTTTGTCTTACTTCTTCTTTGTTTCACAATTTTGCATCTTCAAAGTGGTAGACATGTTGTGTACATCATATTATACAAACCGCCAAAAAATATGTTTTAATTTGAGGCTGTAAGGCAGCAAAATAGGAAAAATGCCAAGGGGGTGAATACTTTCACAAGCCACTGCACCCTCCATTTGCAACCATAAATATGACCATTGTGACACTGTAACACTTACCTCAACCAATCAACGTTTGTGAATGGACAAACTGTAAGAATCCCAATTCTGGCACTTCCTAGTACATTATGAGTGCTCTGTAATGTTCTGTAATTGCTAGTAGTAATCCATAATGGGAGGGGTGTGTGGTGCTAAATGGTTCCTTTGATAAGTGGAACGGGGCGGCAGGTAACCTGGCATTTAAGAGTGTTGGGCCTGTAACTGAAAGGTTGCTGGTTGGTGAAAAATATGTCGATGTGCCCTTAAGCAAGACACTTAACCCTAACTGCTCCTGTAAGTCGCTCTGGATAAGAGTACCTGCTCAATGAGACAAAATGTCAAATGTATAAGTTGATTGACGCTAGCCAGGCAAGGACTGGAGGACGGTCAGGTTATCATCAATATGCAAAGCAGCCAGACATCCGAGTGATGAGAGAGAGAGAAACAGAGAAACAGAGAGAATCAGGGAGAGGGGGAGGCAGAGAGAGAAACAGATAGGGTTTATAGGTTCACAGAGAGAGAAATGGAGAGAGGGTTTATAGGTTCACAGAGAGAGAAATGGAGAGAGGGTTTATAGGTTCACAGAGAGAGAAACGGAGAGAGGGTTTATAGGTTCACAGAGAGAGAAACAACGTCATTCTCCAATTACATTAAATGAACTACAGGACAAAATACAAACGTTCCAACCCAAAAAGGTCTGTGTGGTTGACGGTATCCTAAATTAAATGATAAAATATACAGACCACAAATTACAATTAGCTGTGTTTAAACTCTTTAACATCATCCTCTGGCATCTTCCCCAATATTTGGAACCAAGGACTGATCACCCCATTCCGCAAAAGTGGAGACAAATTTGACCCCAATAACTACCGTGGGATATGCGTCAACAGCAACCTTGGGAAAATCCTCTGCATTATCATTAACAGCAGACTTGTACATTTCCTCAGTGAAAATAACGTAATGAGCAAATGTCAAATTGTCTTTCTACCAAATGACCTTACAACAGACCACATATTCCCCCTGCACACCCTAATTGACAAACAAACAAAACAAAACAAAGACAAAGTCTTCTCATGCTTTGTTGATTTCAAAAAAGCTTTCGACTCAATTTGGCACGAGGGTCTGCTATACAAATTGATGGAAAGTGGTGTTGGGGGAAAAACATACAACATTATAAAATCCATGTACACAAACAACAAGTGTGTGGTTAAAATTGGCAACAAAACACACACATTTCTTTCCACAGGGCCGTGGTGTGAGACAGGGATGCAGCTTAAGCCCCACCCTCTTCAACATATATATCCACGAATTGGCGAGGGTACTAGAACAGTCTGCAGCACCCGGCCTCACCCTACTATAATCTGAAGTCAAAATATCTACTGTTTGCTGATGATCTGGTGCTTCTGTCCACAACCAAGAAGGGCCTACAGTAGCACCTAGATCTTCCGCACAGATTCTGTCAGACCTGGGTCCCGACAGTAAATCTCAGTAAGACAAATATAACGGTGTTCCAAAAAAGGTCCAGTTCCCAGGACCACGAATACAAATTCCATCTAGAGCAAACAAAAAAACAGTACATACCTCGACCTAAACATCAGCGCCACAGGTAACTTCCACAAAGCTGTGAACGATATGAGAGACAAGGCAAGAAGGGCCTTCTACACCATCAAAAGGAACATAAAATTTGACATACAAATTAGGATCTGGCAAAAAATACTTGAATCAGTTACAGAACCCATTGCCCTTCATGGCTGTGAGGTCTGGGGTCTGCTCACCAACCAAGAATTCACGAAATGGGACAAACACCAAATTGAGACTCTGTATACAGAACTCTGCAAAACTATCCTCTGTGTACAACGTAAAACACCAAACAATGCATGCAGAACGAATTAGGCCGATTCCTGCTAATTATCAAAATCCAGAAAAGAGCCGTTAAATTCTACAACCACCTAAAGGGAAGCCATTCCCAAACCTTCCATAACAAAGTCATCACCTACAGAGAGATGAACCTGGAGAAGAGCCCCCTAAGCAAGCTGGTCCTGGGGCTCTATTCACAAACACAAACAGACCACACAGAGACCTAGGACAGCAACACAATTAGACCCTACCAAATCATAAGAAAACAAAAAGACAATTACTTGACACATTGGAAAGAATTTACCAAAAAACAGAGCAAACTACAATTCCATTTGGCCCTAAACAGAGAGTACACAATGGCAGAATACCTGACCACTGTGACTGACCCAAAATTGAGGAAATCTTTGACTATGTACAGACTTAGTGAGCATTTCCTTGCTATTGAGAAGGGTCGCCGTAGGCAGACCTGGCTCTCAAGAGAAGACACACTGCGCACACTGCCCACAAAATGAGTTGGAAACTGAGCTGCACTTCCTAACCTCCTGCCAAATGTATGACCATATTTGAGATACATATTTCCCTCAGATTACACAGACCCACAAAGAATTTGAAAACAATTCCAATTTTGACAAACTCCCATATCTATTGGGTGAAATACCACAGTGTGCCATTACAGAAGCAAGATTTGTGATCTGTTGCCACAACAAAATGGCAACCAGTGAAGAACAAACTCCATTGTAAATACAACCCATATTTACTTTTATTCCCTTTACTACTTGAACTATTTGCACATCATTACAATCCTGTATATATATATAATATGACGTTTGAAATGTTTGTAAGTGTAATGTTTACTCATACATATTTTTATGTATGTAAACATACATTGCCATTAAAGCCCTTCAATTGAAATTGAATCGAGAAACAGAGGGTTTGTAGGTTCACAGAGAGAGAAACAGAGAGAGGGTTTATAGGTTCACAGAGAGAGATACAGAGAGAGGGTTTATAGGTTCACAGAGAGAGGAACAGAGAGAGGGTTTATAGGTTCACAGAGAGAGAAACAGGGAGAGGGTTTATAGGTTCACAGAGAGAGAAACAGAGAGAGGGTTTATAGGTTCACAGAGAGAGAAACAGAGAGAGGGTCTATAGGTTCACAGAGAGAGGGTTTATAGGTTCACAGAGAGAGAAACAGAGAGAGGGTTTATAGGTACAGTAAGTAAGCCTTGCCAGAACGGCACAAACATGCTGGAGTTCAAAGATCAAGGCATGAATGGCCCATCACCGACGTCATCATCAGAGCAGTGATGTGAGAGGATTTTGTCGCCATGGCCACCCTCACGTCACTCCTACTATAAGTAAACATTACCCCTCAGTCTCTCCCTCTCCACCCCTATCTCTCAGAATCATTCACCTCCAGATGTGAATGTGTGTGTGTGTTCTCTAGAGAGGTTTTCCACAGGAATACTGCAGCTGATAGGAGAAAAAGATTAGCATAATGTTATAATAGGTAACGTCAGGAGGTCATAAGTACAGATTTATCACCGCCTGACCTGACAATCCAAATCCAGGGAGGGCGATGAAGCTTTAAAAGCAACGGTCTGTAAGATGTCCAGTCTTATTGTCAATATGTCATCTTTATAAAACACTGTAGAGGCAAAATATGTGTTTAGTAATCTGAGTGATGGAGCTGGGGAAATGTAACCACTCTCTGAAACACAAACTCCAGATTGAGGCTTGGACAGTGGAACTTTCTGAATGTAGATATCCCCAAAAGGTATTTGTATCAACTCTGCTGTGCTCCCATATCAACGTGTGGTCCTGTTCCCCAATCAGCCTCATATCTCACACACAGGAGACATACGGGTACCACGTACCAATAATATTATATTGATAGTAAACTTCCCACCAGAAGCACATTGACCCAAAGCACTATATTTTTAAATACCAAATTTCACTACAGAACTGGTGCTCCCTAATCCTAACTGTGATTTATTTCACTACAAATCACAGTCACCAGGGAGAGGTGTACCAGCCCAGATCACAGTCACCAGGGATGGGTTGTACCAGCCCAGATCACAGTCACCAGGGAGGGTTCTACCAGCCCAGATCACAGTCACCAGGGAGGGTTGTACCAGCCCAGATCACAGTCACCAGGGATGGGTTGTACCAGCCCAGATCACAGTCACCAGGGATGGTTGTACAAACCCAGATCACAGTCACCAGGGAGGGTTGTACCAGCCCAGATCACAGTCACCAGGGAGGGTTGTACCAGCCCAGATCGTTAATATGCTAGATTAGTCAGCCAGGTTGATATGCTAGTCAGGTTGATATGTTAGATTAGTCAACCAGGTTGATATGGTAGATTAGTCAACCAGGTTGATGTGTTAGATTAGTCAGCCAGGTTAATATGCTTGATTAGTCAACCAGGCTAAAATGATATATTAGTCAGTCAGGTTGATATGCTATATTAGTCAGCCAGGTTGATATGCTTGATTAGTCAGCCAGGTTGATATGCTTGATTAGTCAGCCAGGCTAAAATGATATATTAGTCAGTCAGGTTGATATGGTAGATTAGTCAGTCAGGTTGATATGATATATTAGTCAGTCAGGTTGATATGCTAAATTAGTCAGTCAGGTTGATATGCTAAATTAGTCAGCCAGGCTAAAATGATATATTAGTCAGTCAGGTTGATATGATATATTAGTCAGTCAGGTTGATATGGTAGATTAGTCAGTCAGGTTGATATGATATATTAGTCAGTCAGGTTGATATGATATATTAGTCAGTCAGGTCGATATGATATATTAGTCAGTCAGGTTGATATGATATATTAGTCAGTCAGGTTGATATGATATATTAGTCAGCCAGGTTGATATGATATATTAGTCAGTCAGGTTGATATGATATATTAGTCAGTCAGGTTGATATGATATATTAGTCAGTCAGGTTGATATGATATATTAGTCAGTCAGGTTGATATGATATATTAGTCAGTCAGGTCGATATGATATATTAGTCAGTCAGGTTGATATGATATATTAGTCAGTCAGGTTGATATGATATATTAGTCAGTCAGGTTGATATGATATATTAGTCAGTCAGGTCGATATGATATATTAGTCAGCCAGGTCGATATGGTAGATTAGTCAGTCAGGTCGATATGATATATTAGTCAGCCAGGTCGATATGGTAGATTAGTCAGTCAGGTCGATATGATATATTAGTCAGCCAGGTTGATATGATATATTAGTCAGTCAGGTTGATATGATATATTAGTCAGCCAGGTTGTTATGATATATTAGTCAGTCAGGTCGATATGGTAGATTAGTCAGTCAGGTCGATATGGTAGATTAGTCAGTCAGGTCGATATGGTAGATTAGTCAGTCAGGTCGATATGATATATTAGTCAGCCAGGTCGATAAGGTAGATTAGTCAGTCAGGTTGATATGATATATTAGTCAGCCAGGTTGATATGATATATTAGTCAGTCAGGTTGATATGATATATTAGTCAGCCAGGTCGATATGATATATTAGTCAGTCAGGTCGATATGATATATTAGTCAGCCAGGTCGATATGGTAGATTAGTCAGCCAGGTCGATATGGTAGATTAGTCAGTCAGGTCGATATGGTAGATTAGTCAGCCAGGTCGATATGGTAGATTAGTCAGTCAGGTTGATATGATATATTAGTCAGCCAGGTTTATGTGATATATTAGTCAGTCAGGTTGATATGGTAGATTAGTCAGTCAGGTCGATATGGTAGATTAGTCAGTCAGGTCGATATGGTAGATTAGTCAGCCAGGTCGATATGATATATTAGTCAGTCAGGTCGATATGGTAGATTAGTCAGTCAGGTCGATATGATATATTAGTCAGCCAGGTCGATATGGTAGATTAGTCAGTCAGGTTGATATGATATATTAGTCAGTCAGGTTGATATGATATATTAGTCAGCCAGGTTGATATGATATATTAGTCAGCCAGGTTGTTATGATATATTAGTCAGTCAGGTTGATATGATATATTAGTCAGTCAGGTTGATATGATATATTAGTCAGCCAGGTCGATATGGTAGATTAGTCAGTCAGGTTGATATGATATATTAGTCAGTCAGGTTGATATGATATATTAGTCAGCCAGGTTGATATGATATATTAGTCAGCCAGGTTGTTATGATATATTAGTCAGTCAGGTCGATATGATATATTAGTCAGTCAGGTTGATATGATATATTAGTCAGCCAGGTCGATATGGTAGATTAGTCAGCCAGGTCGATATGGTAGATTAGTCAGTCAGGTCGATATGGTAGATTAGTCAGCCAGGTCGATATGGTAGATTAGTCAGTCAGGTTGATATGATATATTAGTCAGCCAGGTTTATGTGATATATTAGTCAGTCAGGTTGATATGGTAGATTAGTCAGTCAGGTCGATATGGTAGATTAGTCAGTCAGGTCGATATGGTAGATTAGTCAGCCAGGTCGATATGATATATTAGTCAGTCAGGTTGATATGGTAGATTAGTCAGTCAGGTCGATATGGTAGATTAGTCAGACAGGTTGAAATGATATATTAGTCAGCCAGGTTAATATGATATATTAGTCAGTCAGGTTGATATGATATATTAGTCAGTCAGGTTGATATGATATATTAGTCAGTCAGGTCGATATGATATATTAGTCAGTCAGGTTGATATGATATATTAGTCAGCCAGGTCGATATGGTAGATTAGTCAGTCAGGTTGATATGATATATTAGTCAGTCAGGTTGATATGATATATTAGTCAGCCAGGTTGATATGATATATTAGTCAGCCAGGTTGTTATGATATATTAGTCAGTCAGGTCGATATGGTAGATTAGTCAGTCAGGTCGATATGGTAGATTAGTCAGTCAGGTTGAGATGATATATTAGTCAGCCAGGTCGATATGATATATTAGTCAGTCAGGTTGATATGATATATTAGTCAGCCAGGTCGATATGGTAGATTAGTCAGCCAGGTCGATATGGTAGATTAGTCAGTCAGGTCGATATGGTAGATTAGTCAGCCAGGTCGATATGGTAGATTAGTCAGTCAGGTTGATATGATATATTAGTCAGCCAGGTTTATGTGATATATTAGTCAGTCAGGTTGATATGGTAGATTAGTCAGTCAGGTCGATATGGTAGATTAGTCAGTCAGGTCGATATGGTAGATTAGTCAGCCAGGTCGATATGATATATTAGTCAGTCAGGTTGATATGATATATTAGTCAGTCAGGTTGATATGATATATTAGTCAGTCAGGTCGATATGGTAGATTAGTCAGTCAGGTCGATATGGTAGATTAGTCAGTCAGGTTGATATGATATATTAGTCAGTCAGGTTGATATGATATATCAGTCAGCCAGGTTGATATGATATATTAGTCAGTCAGGTCGATATGGTAGATTAGTCAGTCAGGTTGATATGGTAGATTAGTCAGCCAGGTTGATATGATATATTAGTCAGTCAGGTTGATATGATATATTAGTCAGTCAGGTTGATATGATATATTAGTCAGTCAGGTCGATATGGTAGATTAGTCAGCCAGGTTGATATGATATATTAGTCAGTCAGGTCGATATGGTAGATTAGTCAGCCAGGTTGATATGATATATTAGTCAGTCAGGTCGATATGGTAGATTAGTCAGTCAGGTCGATATGGTATATTAGTCAGTCAGGTTGGTATGATATATTAGTCAGTCAGGTTGATATGATATATTAGTCAGTCAGGTTGATATGATATATTAGTCAGTCAGGATGATATATTAGTCAGTCAGGTCGATATGATATATTAGTCAGCCAGGTCGATATGGTAGATTAGTCAGTCAGGTTGATATGGTAGATTAGTCAGTCAGGTTGATATGATATATTAGTCAGTCAGGTTGATATGATATATTAGTCAGTCAGGTTGATATGATATATTAGTCAGTCAGGTTGATATGATATATTAGTCAGCCAGGTTGATATGATATATTAGTCAGTCAGGTTGATATGATATATTAGTCAGTCAGGTCGATATGATATATTAGTCAGTCAGGTTGATATGATATATCAGTCAGTCAGGTTGATATGATATATTAGTCAGTCAGGTTGATATGATATATTAGTCTGTCAGGTTGATATGATATATTAGTCAGTCAGGTTGATATGATATATTAGTCATCCAGGTTGATATGGTAGATTAGTAAACTAGGTTGATATGATATATTAGTCAGCCAGGTTGATATGATATATTAGTCAGTCAGGTTGATATGATATATTAGTCAGTCAGGTCGATATGGTAGATTAGTCAGTCAGGTCGATATGATATATTAGTCAGTCAGGTTGATATGATATATTAGTCAGTCAGGTTGATATGATATATTAGTCAGTCAGGTTGATATGATATATTAGTCAGTCAGGTTGATATGATATATTAGTCAGCCAGGTTGATATGATATATTAGTCAGTCAGGTTGATATGATATATTAGTCAGTCAGGTTGATATGGTAGATTAGTCAGTCAGGTTGATATGATATATTAGTCAGTCAGGTTGATATGATATATTAGTCAGTCAGGTTGATATGATATATTAGTCAGTCAGGTTGATATGATATATTAGTCAGCCAGGTTGATATGATATATTAGTCAGTCAGGTTGATATGGTAGATTAGTCAGTCAGGTTGATATGATATATTAGTCTGTCAGGTTGATATGATATATTAGTCTGTCAGGTTGATATGATATATTAGTCAGTCAGGTTGATATGATATATTAGTCTGTCAGGTTGATATGATATATTAGTCTGTCAGGTTGATATGATATATTAGTCAGCCAGGTTGATATGGTAGATTAGTAAACTAGGTTTATATGATATATTAGTCAGCCAGGTTGATATGGTAGATTAGTAAGCTAGGTTGATATGATATATTAGTCAGTCAGGTTGATATGATATATTAGTCAGTCAGGTTGATATGATATATTAGTCAGCCAGGTTGATATGGTAGATTAGTAAACTAGGTTGATATGATATATTAGTCAGCCAGGTTGATATGGTAGATTAGTCAGTCAGGTCGATATGGTAGATTAGTCAGTCAGGTTGATATGATATATTAGTCAGTCAGGTTGATATGATATATTAGTCAGTCAGGTTGATATGATATATTAGTCAGTCAGGTTGATATGGTAGATTAGTAAGCTAGGTTGATATGATATATTAGTCAGTCACGTTGATATGATATATTAGTCAGTCAGGTTGATATGATATATTAGTCATCCAGGTTGATATGGTAGATTCGTTTTAGGACCATTGTTTTCACTATATGTTTTACCTCTTGGGGATGTCATTCGGAAACGTAATGTTTACTTTCACTGCTATGCGGACGATTTACAGCTGTACATTTCAATGAAACAAAATTGCCCTGGAAGCCTGTGTTTCAGACATAAGGAAGTGGATGGCGGGCACATTTTTTACTTTTAAACTCAGACAAAACAGAGATGCTAGTTCTAGGTCCCAAGAAACAAAGAGATCTTCTGTCGAATCTGACAATTAATCTTAATGGTTGTACAGTCGTCTCAAATAAAACTGTAAAGGACCTCGGCGTTACTCTGGACCCTGATCTCTCTTTTGATGAACATATCAACATTTCTCTCTGAAAATTGTGCAGAAAAATGTATCCATGCTTTTGTCACTTCTAGATTAGATTACTGCAGTACTCTACTTTCCGGCTACCCGGATAAAACACTAAATTCACTTAAGTTAGTGCTCAACACAGCTGCTAGAATCTTGTCTAGAACCAAAAAATGTGATCATATTACTCCAGTGCTAGCCTCTCTACACTGGCTTCCTGTTAAGGCAAGGGCTGATGTCAAGGTTTTACTGCTATCCTGCAAAGCATTACATAGGCTTGCTCCTACCTATATTTCCGATTTGGTCCTGCCGTACATACGTACATGTACGCTACGGTCACAAGACGCAGTCCTCCTTATTGTCCTAGAATTTCTAAGCAAACAGCTGGAGGCAGGGCTTTCTCCTATAGAGCTCTATTTTTATGGAATGGTCTGCCTATCCATATGAGACGCAGACTCGGTCTAGACCTCTAAGTCTTTATTGAAGACTCATCTTTTCAGTAGGTTCTATGATTGAGTGTAGTCTGGCCCAGGGGTGTGAAGGTGAACGGAAAAGCACTGGAGTGACGAACCACCCTTGCTGTCTCTGCCTGGTCGGTTCCCCTCTCTTCTCTCCACTGGGATTCTCTGCCTCTAACCCGATTATGAGGGCTGAGTAACTGGCTTACTGGTGCTCTTCCATGCCGTCCCTAGCAGGGTTGCGTCACTTGAGTGGGTTCAGTCTCTAACGTGATCTTCCTGTCCGGGTTCGCGCCCCCTTTGGGTTCGTGCCATGAGGGAGATCTTCGTGGGCTATGGATCATCCGTACAGCACTGTGTTGAGTGTTGTCAGGACCACAAGGCCTGCCATCCAAACCAGATAGTCAGTGCGGGAAGAAGAGCTGGGTGTTTGAGTTCACTACATGTATGGGTACCATAACGCGAACCATAACGGTGTCATAATATTACCGGTACCACTTTACTGTAGCCCCCGTTATGTATGCATTCATAAAGCCTTTATAACAGCAACATAAAAAAATAACATCCATCATAGCCAGTCATATGAGAGAGAGAGAGAGGGAGAGAGGGAGAGAGAGAGAGAGAGAGAGAGAGCGAGAGAGAGAGCGAGAGAGAGAGAGAGAGAGTTTGAGTTTTTATAAAACCTTTATTTTTTACTCAAGTGTTAACATAAATAATGACACACTGCCTTTTCAGAAATGAAATAACAAAATGTAATTCCTAAACAAAAATAAATACATAACATATACATTCAACTTATTTCAGCAGCAAAAAATAATTTCCCCTCCTCTACAAAACAAAGCGCTCTTTCGTAGGCCCACTTCTCCTCAAATAATAGGAGATCTTTTACAGCTGAAAAGAACTCAAAATCTACTTTTATTCTTGCTTTCACTAAACCTTTAAAAACACATCTTACATCCTGCCCATATCCCGTTTCTATCTTATGTTTCCTACTCAGAAAAATTGACATCTTAGCTTGTCCCAAAATAAAATTTAACATTTGACATTTTTTTTTCTGTTGTTTACTATATTGAAACCCCAAAATAAAAACAGTGTTATTGAAAAACTCCCCTACAGCTTTAAACAAAGATTCCAACATTTCCAATAGCGGTTTTATCCTCTCACACTCCATAAAACAGTGAAAAATGGTTTCTCTTATATTACAAAAAGGACATCCATCTCTAACATCTGAGTTAATAACAGATACAAAAGCATTAACTGCAATGATGCCATGTAAAACCCTCCATTGCATATCACCAGTACCCTTTTGTAACGGTGGTTTGTACAGTGCTCTCCATGCTGGCTTTACCTTGTCATCAATGCCCAATTTTACCCTCCATGGAGTATCTTTTCTATTTTTCAATTTATCTTTATTCAACACCTTGACACACCCCCTATACAATTCCTTCCCATTCACCTCATCCAAACCCACCTCCTCCAACCCTCTCAAATCCAGCAATAACGCCTTTCTTTCTGACTCTGGGATATTTGGTGTAATCCCTAGTTTTGGAAATGAGACGTCTTCATCTTGCACCTTCTTCTTGTGGCTACTAAGCATATCCCATTCTTCCGCTGACAGAGCCTTCCTACAGCTCCCCAGCATTTGTCCGACAATCCTTTCCGACCTCATCCCCAAATGTTCTGCCACCCTTCTTCCATCCATTAAGGCGGGCCCAGCCATGGCCATTAACTGTCTTAAGGTGATGATTTTCCCCTTCACCAGAATCTTGGAGAAATGTGGAACAGCTGCAGTTGTACAGTCCAGTCTCGCCCCATACACCAGAGGTTCCTCCAACAGCCAATGCACTGACTCCGCTGAAGTTCTTCTGGACACCTTCATTATGCTCCACACTCTGAGAAGGCCTCTATAAAACGGAGGTACTCCCTCCCTAGAAATCTGGCTACTATCAACCAGAAATAAAGCCTTCTTTAAACCTAATCCTCCAACCCTCTGTAATATAAGACCTGCCACCCCTCTCCACACCACATTTTCCGGTCCATAAAGCAACCTTTGAATAAACTGAAACCGGAAAGCAGCAGCCCTACTAGCAAGATGTACAAGACCTTGTCCCCCCTCCTCTTTTGACAAATACAAAACACTTTGTGGAACCCAGTGATATTTATCCCAAAAGAAATCCACAATAATTGCCTGTATCTTAGCCAGAAGGCCAGATGGTGGTTCTAAAACTGACAACCGATGCCACAGTGCAGAGGCAATCACATTGTTAACTATAATAGTGCGCCCTCTATATGACATACGAGATAGTAACCAACGCCATCTCCTCATCCTCCCTTCCACCATTTCAACCACCCCACTCCAATTTTTTTCCATAGTCCCCTCATCTCCTAGATACACTCCAAGATACTTAAAACCTCCCTTACACCATTCCAGCCCCCCTGGCAAAGCCATGATCCCTCCAGACCATTCTCCAATCTGTAAAGCACAACTCTTTTCCCAATTTACCTTTGCAGAGGATATTCCCCTAAAACGATCAACCATTAGACTCAAACTATCCACCTCCGCTTGATTTTTCACTAGCACAACTACATCATCAGCATAGGCTGAAAGACGAATAGGAGGAATATCCTCTGAAAGGCACACCCCTGCAATGCGACTTCTAATGCTATTTAGTAGTGGCTCTATAGCAATAGCATATAACATCCCAGACATAGAACATCCCTGCCTAATACCTCTACACACTTTAAAAGGAGCACTCAAACCACCGTTAACTTTCAATACACTTTCAATGTCACCATATATCACCTTTATCATGGCAATAAAACCAGAGCTGAACCCAAACGCCTCAAACGTGTGCCATAAATATTGATGTTCAACTCGGTCAAATGCCTTTTCCTGATCAATTGAAATTAGACCAGCATCCAACCCAATAGCCTTAGAGACGTCCAAAAAATCACGAATCAGAGAAATGTTATCCCCTATCTGCCTGCCAGGAACACAGTAGGACTGATCCGTATGTATGATTTGCCCCATCACCTCCTTCAGCCTGTTGGACAAAGCCTTTGACAATATTTTATAATCAGTACACAATAAAGCCACCGGCCTCCAGTTCTTCACCTCCCTCAGGTCACCCTTTTTAGGCAGTAGGGTGAGGACAGCCCTTCTGCAGCTTATTGGTAGTAACCCTCCGGTTAAACTATCATTAGCTACTTCTAACCAATCCTCTCCCAACATAGCCCAAAAAGACTTAAAAAAGTCAACGGGAAGCCCATCAATGCCTGGTGCCCTTCCATTTTCCATGCCATTTAATGCAGTGTATAAATCCTGCAAAGACAATGGTTGCTCAAGCTCAACCTGAGCTTCTGCAGGCACCTTTGGGAGCCCATCAAAGAACTGCTGTGTCACTGTTTTGTCCTCTTTGTACTCACACTTGTAGAGCTCAGCATAGAACTCTACTGCCCTCTTTCTAATTTCACTAGGGCTAGTGAGCTCTTGTCCAACAGCTGATTTGAGACAATGAATAATTTTTCTTTGTCCATTCTTTTTCTCTAAACCAAAGAAAAATTTGGATGAGGCATCCATTTCAGATATGCCCTGAAATTTACTTCTCACCAATGCCCCCTGTGCTCTGATACCCAGCAGATCTGCCAATGCAGCTTTTCTCCTCTTGAGGGCCTGAGTATGGCCTCGATCTCCTGTGGTCTCAACCAACGTCATGAGTTCCACTATTTCAATCTCTAGGGCTTTCATTGATCTGGTGATATCCTTGGTGACATTCTCCGTGTATTGATTACAAAATTGTTGAATCTGGATTTTCCCTATATCCCACCATTGTTGAAGGGATACAAAACTGGTCTTTTGAGACCTCCACCTCTCCCAAAAAAAACTGAAACAATTCCTGAAGTGAGCATCACTCAATAAAGTTATATTAAAATGCCAGTATGCGCTTTTAGGTTTTACATCGTTAATGAACACCACCTCTGTTATTAAACAATGATCAGAAAATCCCACTGGAGTTATCACACTTGATTTACAGACCTGAGATTGATGCTCAAAAACATAAAACCTATCTAACCTGGCCATAGAGATGATGTTCTCTCTCACATGCGCCCAGGTGTACTGCCTTGTTCCTTCATGTTGACTCCGCCAAATATCACACAGTTCATTTGTTACAATAAGGCGTTTTAAAAACGTCCTTGAGGCTATATGAGGTTCTTGGTGATTTCTATCTAAATCGCTAACTGTGCAGTTAAAATCCCCAGCAATAAACAAATAATCTTCTTTGTTACATTTCTCAATGGTATTTGATAATGTCTCTAAAAAACATACCCTCTCAACTGTCACCACTGGGGCATATACATTTATCAGACACATATTGATGTTTTCATACCTTGCTCTAACTTTTAATAACCTCCCCTCAACTACCTCTTCAACCTCATATGACAAAGGCAAAAACCCTTTTGAGAACAAGATAACCACACCCCCACTTTTTGAGTTTTTATGACTACACACCACTGTCCCCCCCCCACTCCTGTTGCCACATAACTTCATTTTCCAAATTACTATGCGTTTCTTGTAGAAAAATTATGTCACTTCCCTTTCCCCTCATTAACTCATACACCATGGCTCTTTTTTTAACATCTCTTGCCCCATTTACGTTTAAAGAAGAGATCTTAAAACTGCTCATGGATAAGAAAAAAATACAGAGGAAGATACAGCCACCACATCTCTTTACAGAGTTAAAACTGCAACTGAACTCTTTCATTTTCTTTAGAATTTGCATCACTTATTACTCTCGTGACCACTTTCTTGAGTCTAGCAATTTCAGGGCTTTTCAAACCTCCCCCTGTAATTTTTGACATCAGAAACTTTGCTGATTCAATAAACAATTCACGTTCAGGGAAAAAATCAGTTACATTGTAATCCTGCATATATTTCTTCCCTTTTGTCAACTTCAGAAATTGACATATCTTCTCGATCCCATACCTCCCTTCCACCCCATCTATCTCACTATATTGTTGTGACGCGTCAGATGACTCACTCTCGCTATCCTCCCCAGAAGAAAACCCCATCTCTACAACCTGTTCATCTTCACCTGATTTATCCATCTCTACCTTTCTCTTAGAATTAGACCCTTCACCACCCCTTAACCTTTCTGATCTCCCCATCCCGGATCCGGGTTCGTGAATACAGACTCAAGCTCATTACCATAACGCAACGTTAACTATTCATGAAAATCGCAAATGAAATGAAATAAATATGCTTGCTCTCAAGCTTAGCCTTTTGTTAACAACACTGTCATCTCAGATTTTCTAAATATGCTTCTCAACCATTGCAAAACAAGCATTTGTGTAACAGTATTGATGGCTAACGTAGCATTTAGCATTAACATTCAGCTGGCAACATTTACACAAAAAAACAGAAAAGCATTCAAAAAAATCATTTACCTTTGAAGAACTTCAGATGTTTTCAATGAGGAGACTCTCAGATAGCAAATGTTCAGTTTTTCCTGAAAGATTATTTGTTTAGGACAAATCGCTCCGTTTTCTGCGTCACGTTTAGCTATGAAAAAACCCTGTATCCAGGATTGTGTAAATCTATCAGCAAGCTCATTAGCATAACACAACGTTAACTATTTATGAAAATCGCAAATGAAATGAAATAAATATGCCATCTCTCAAGCTTAGCCTTTTGTAAACAACACTGTCATCTCAGATTTTCAAAATATGCTTCTCAACCATAGGAAAACAATAATTTGTGTAAAAGTAGCTAGCTAGAGTTAGCATTTCGCGTTAGCATTTAGCGTTAGCATTAGCGTTAGCATCCAGCACGCAACATTAACAAAAACATAAAAGCCTTCAAATAAAATCATTTACCTTTGAAGAACTTCTGATGTTTTCAATGAGGATACTCTCAGTTAGATAGCAGATGCTCAGTTTTTCCAAAAAGATTCCTTGTGTATTAGAAATAGCTCCGTGTTATACATCACATTTGGCCACCAAAAAAAATCCATAAATTCAGTCCTCAAAACGCAAACTTTTTTCCAAATTAACTCCATAATATCGACTGAAAACATGGCAAACGTTGTTTAGAATCAATCATCAAGGTGTTTTTCACATATCTCTTCATTGATACATCGTTCTTGGACACATGCTTTCTCCCCTGAATCAAATGGTAAAGTGGAAGCAGCTGGCAATTGCGCACCGAATTCGACGCAGGACACCAGGCGGACACTTGGGAAATGTAGTCTCTTATGGTCAATCTTCCAATGATATGCCTACAAATACGTCACAATGCTGCTAAGACCTTGGGCGAACGACAGAAAGTGTAGGCTCATTCGTTGCGCAATCACAGCCATATAAGGAGAGAATGGAAAACAGAGCTTCAGAAATTCTGCTAATTCCTGGGTGATGCATCATCTTGGTTTCGCCTGTAGAATGAGTTCTGGGGCACTTACAGACAAAATCTTTGCAGATTCTGAAACTTCAGAGTGTTTTCTTTCCAAAACTGTCAAGAATATGCATAGTCGAGCATCTTTTCGTGACAAAATATCGCGCTTAAAACGGGAACGTTTTTTATCCAAAAATGAAATAGCGCCCCTAGAGCTCTAACAGGTTAAATTCTTCCTTTTACTCCTCGGTATTTTGAAAACATCCGCTTCTTTTTCCGTTATTTCAATCTCCTCTTGACCTCCAATTTCATTTTCCAGCACCACCTCAGCGACGGCAGTCGCAATCTCACCTAGTGTTTCCCCTCCCTCTTTGTTCTGATCTACCACAATTGCCCCCGTATCCACAATGCCTTCCTCTCCTACTTTTCCAACCACATCTGCCCACCTTCTCTCTTCCCCTACACCTGTAGTATTTTCATCCCTTCGCTGTGGTACGTTAGTTGCACCCGCACTAAAGCTACTACCAGGCTCAGCGCGTTCATTCTCGGGACAATTACGCACCAAATGCCCCTCTCTTCCACATCCAAAACATTTCATTGATTCAGTAGATGCATAAAAGACATAATCAAATCCATCAATCTTAAAACTAAACGCTAAATTCAGTTCATCTCCTTCCTTTTTTAAAATCATATGCACTTGTCTCCTATGAGACACGACATGTTTCAACAACGGAGATTTGCATCCAAAAAGAACCTTCTTTATTGTAGATACGATTTGACCATGGCGAGATAACTCTCGCTCTAACACTTCATCTCTAACAAATGGTGGCACGTTAGAAAGCATAACTTTCTTCGCAGGATTCATAAGCGGAAATACCGGCGTCTGTGTCTCCCGCAACACAACACCCCTCTCAACTATCTTATTCACCTTTTCAATTGAATCTAAGAATATCACTACAGCGCTATTCATCCTTGAGGCTGTAGCCAAGCTACATTCTTCCACTGAACACCCAGCCGCAGCAGGAATTTTTACTCCATGCCTCCGACTAAGTTTTTCAAACTCTACATTTCCGCGAGTGGCCATTGCAACCAGCCCCACCCGCTGGTTGTGCCCTCGCGAAAAACCAACCTCAAAGATCCCACCACCCCTATACGTGCTTAGTGATAGTTAAACAATATACCCTTAAAACAACTAAACTAATCAATATATATATATGTACATACCAAAACCCAATAGAGTGAAAAGAAATTCCATTCGTTCTCACAATCACTCCTGCTTGACGACTCACTCCCAGCATGCACTCCGAGAGAGAGAGAGAGAGAGAGAGAGACAGAGAGACAGAGAGAGCAACACATATAGATAGACCCAACCAAATCACGTGTCACGGCTGGGATCGGACCAAAATGCAGCGTGGTAATTGTCCATAGTAGATTTTAATGAAAAAAACGAAACAGTACATAACAATAAACGAAACGTGAAAAACCGAAACAGTACCGTGTGGTGAAACAAACACAGACACGGAAACAATCACCCACAAAATACAAAACATGGTTCCCAATCAGAGACAACGATAAACACATGCCTCTGATTGAACACAATCCCATAAATCTACAAAAAAAACCCTAGGCAAGACAAAAAACACATACATCACCCATGTCACACCCTGACCTAACCAAAATAACAAGGAAAACAAAGAATACTAAGGTCAGGGTGTGACATCACGAGAAAACAAAAAGATAATTACTTGACATATTAGAAATAATTATCAAAAAAACAGAGCAAACTAGAAAGCTATTTGTCCCTGAACAGAGAGTACACACACTGACCAATAGCCTTGCTATTGAGAAATTCTGCCGTAGTCAGACCTGACTCTCAAGAGAAGACATGCTATGTGCACACTGCCCACCAAATGAGGTGGAAACTGAGCTGCACTTCCTAACCTCCTGCCAAATGTATGACCTTATTAGAGACACATATTTCCCTCATATTACACAGATCCACGAAGAATTCGAAAACAAACCCAATTTTGACAAACTCCCATACCTACTGGGTGAAATACCACAGTGTGTGATGGCACACAAGATTTGCAACCAGTGAAGAACAAACACCATTGTAAATTGAACCCATATTTATGTTTATTTTTCCTTTTGTACTTTAACCATTTGCACATTGTTACAACACTGTATATATACATAATATGACATTTGAAATGTCTTTATTCTTTTGGAACTTCTGTGAGTCTAACGTTTACTCTTAATTTTTATTGTTTATTTCACTTTTGTTTATTTTCTACTTCGCTTGCTTTGGCAATATTAACATATTTTTGCATGCCAATAAAGCCCTTAAATTGAATTGAAAATGAGAGAGAGAGAGAGACAGAGAGAGAGAGAGAGAGAGAGACAGAGAGAGAGAGACAGAGAGAGAGAGAGACAGAGAGACAGAGAAAGAGAGACAGACAGAGAGAGAGAGAGAGACAGAGAGAGAGAGAACTTGTCCATTATCTTTATATGACTGTGGTTTCAGAGTTAACACACAGGTCATTGAGTACATGTGGTGTACTCAGAGCACTGCTATTTTAATAAATCTCTCTTTCTCGCTCTCTCTCTTAGTCTCTCTCTATATATATTTTTATCCCTCTCACTTTCTCTCTTTCTCTCTCTATATATATATTTTCTCTCTCTCTCTCTCTCTCTCTCTCTCTCTCTCTCTCTCTTTCCCTCTCTGTCTTCCACTAACCCTATTTATCTTTCCTGAATGAATGTCAGTCATGCGTGTTGATGACTGTGTCAACTTTAGCTCACTGATATTCCACAAAAAAATACCTTTATCTTTCCATTAGTCACATCCAGCTATGCTGACGCTGCCCGTCTGGCACTGAAGACTGCGGTCGGATGATGTCATCGACATCCCCTAGGGTATGTCACTAGAGGTCAAGTGTCAAAGGTGAACTGTCCGATAGACTTCTACTTTGAGTCCATGCCGTCACTGTCCTGTGATGTGTTGTGGTTGTGGGTCTCTGTATTTATAAATATTATTGGTCCGGCCCGTAGGCTACACGCCTTTGGGAGTTTGTCTGTCAGATTGTTGTGGCGATAGTTCCCCTCTGACCCTTGACCCCAACGGATGACGCCCAGGGGTCATCTTCAACTTTAACCTCTCTATTGACAAGGGTTCAAATTGCCACCGATGCAGAACCACCACGAAGCGGTTCTGTAGAATATTCCCTTAACACATTCTGTTTCCATGCAGAGAAAACCCTGACCGTGCAGAACATGTCACAGAGAGAGACGTCTATGACCTCACAGACCCACATCATGTGACAAGGGTCATTTCTTCATTCATTCACACTATGAGGAAGAGAGGAACAGTTGAGCAATACTGAAAGTGGGGGAAGGAGGGCGGACGGAGAGAGGGGCTGAGGAGGGTGTGGAAGAGAGGGAGAGATGGGGGGAGAAAGAGGAAGAGAGGAAGAAAAATGGTTTGTTGAAAATAAGGAGCACATGACAGGAAGCTGTGGTGATTGTCAGTTCGTTTAGTCAGGATTTTAATGTGGTGTGTTTGTGTGTCAAATCAAATATTATTTGTCACGTGCTTCGTAAATAACAGGTGTAGACTAACAGTGAAATGCTTACTTACAGGTCCTTTTCTAACAATGCATAATTAAAGATAAAACATGTTTTTAAAAATAATGGTATGGGGAATAAATACACATTAAATAAATAATACAAATAAAATGGTTTTATATAGGGAGTACCGTTACCAAGTCGATGTGCAGGGGAACGAGGTAATAACATGGTGATATATAGGGAGTACCGTTACCAAGTCGATATGCAGGGGAACGAGGTAATAACATGGTGATATATAGGGAGTACCATTACCAAGTTGATATGTAGGGGAACGAGGTAATAACATGGTGATATATAGGGAGTACCATTACCAAGTCGATGTGCAGGGGAACGAGGTAATAACATGGTTTTATATAGGGAGTACCGTTACCAAGTCGATATGCAGGGGAACGAGGTAATAACATGGTGATATATAGGGAGTACCATTACCAAGTTGATATGTAGGGGAACGAGGTAATAACATGGTGATATATAGGGAGTACCGTTACCAAGTCGAAGTGCAGGGGAACGAGGTAATAACATGGTTTTATATAGGGAGTACCGTTACCAAGTCGATGTGTAGGGGAACGAGGTAATAACATGGTTTTATATAGGGAGTACCATTACCAAGTCGATGTGCAGGGGAACGAGGTAATAACATGGTTTTATATAGGGAGTACCGTTACCAAGTCGATGTGTAGGGGAACGAGGTAATAACATGGTGATATATAGGGAGTACCGTTACCAAGTCGAAGTGCAGGGGAACGAGGTAATAACATGGTTTTATATAGGGAGTACCATTACCAAGTCGATGTGTAGGGGAACGAGGTAATAACATGGTGATATATAGGGAGTACCGTTACCAAGTCGAAGTGCAGGGGAACGAGGTAATAACATGGTTTTATATAGGGAGTACCATTACCAAGTCGATGTGCAGGGGAACGAGGTAATAACATGGTTTTATATAGGGAGTACCGTTACCAAGTCGATATGCAGGGGAACGAGGTAATAACATGGTGATATATAGGGAGTACCATTACCAAGTTGATATGTAGGGGAACGAGGTAATAACATGGTTTTATATAGGGAGTACCGTTACCAAGTCGATGTGCAGGGGAACGAGGTAATAACATGGTGATATATAGGGAGTACCGTTACCAAGTCGATGTGCAGGGGAACGAGGTAATAACATGGTGATATATAGGGAGTACCGTTACCAAGTCGATGTGCAGGGGAACGAGGTAATAACATGGTTTTATATAGGGAGTACCGTTACCAAGTCGATGTGCAGGGGAACGAGGTAATAACATGGTTTTATATAGGGAGTACCGTTACCAAGTCGATGTGCAGGGGAACGAGGTAATAACATGGTGATATATAGGGAGTACCGTTACCAAGTCGATGTGCAGGGGAACGAGGTAATAACATGGTGATATATAGGGAGTACCGTTACCAAGTCGATGTGCAGGGGAACGAGGTAATAACATGGTTTTATATAGGGAGTACCGTTACCAAGTCGATGTGTAGGGGAACGAGGTAATAACATGGTGATATATAGGGAGTACCGTTACCAAGTCGATGTGCAGGGGAACGAGGTAATAACATGGTGATATATAGGGAGTACCGTTACCAAGTCGATGTGTAGGGGAACGAGGTAATAACATGGTGATATATAGGGAGTACCGTTACCAAGTCGATGTGCAGGGGAACGAGGTAATAACATGGTGATATATAGGGAGTACCGTTACCAAGTCGATGTGCAGGGGAACGAGGTAATAACATGGTGATATATAGGGAGTACCGTTACCAAGTCGATGTGCAGGGGAACGAGGTAATAACATGGTTTTATATAGGGAGTACCGTTACCAAGTCGATGTGCAGGGGAACGAGGTAATAACATGGTGATATATAGGGAGTACCGTTACCAAGTCGATGTGCAGGGGAACGAGGTAATAACATGGTGATATATAGGGAGTACCGTTACCAAGTCGATGTGCAGGGGAACGAGGTAATAACATGGTGATATATAGGGAGTACCGTTACCAAGTCGATGTGCAGGGGAACGAGGTAATAACATGGTTTTATATAGGGAGTACCGTTACCAAGTCGATATGCAGGGGAACGAGGTAATAACATGGTGATATATAGGGAGTACCATTACCAAGTTGATATGTAGGGGAACGAGGTAATAACATGGTGATATATAGGGAGTACCGTTACCAAGTCGAAGTGCAGGGGAACGAGGTAATAACATGGTGATATATAGGGAGTACCGTTACCAAGTCGATGTGCAGGGGAACGAGGTAATAACATGGTGATATATAGGGAGTACCGTTACCAAGTGGATGTGCAGGGGAACGAGGTAATAACATGGTGATATATAGGGAGTACCGTTACCAAGTCGATGTGCAGGGGAACGAGGTAATAACATGGTTTTATATAGGGAGTACCGTTACCAAGTCGATGTGTAGGGGAACGAGGTAATAACATGGTGATATATAGGGAGTACCGTTACCAAGTCGATGTGCAGGGGAACGAGGTAATAACATGGTGATATATAGGGAGTACCGTTACCAAGTCGATGTGTAGGGGAACGAGGTAATAACATGGTGATATATAGGGAGTACCGTTACCAAGTCGATGTGCAGGGGAACGAGGTAATAACATGGTGATATATAGGGAGTACCGTTACCAAGTCGATGTGCAGGGGAACGAGGTAATAACATGGTGATATATAGGGAGTACCGTTACCAAGTCGATGTGCAGGGGAACGAGGTAATAACATGGTGATATATAGGGAGTACCGTTACCAAGTCGATGTGCAGGGGAACGAGGTAATAACATGGTGATATATAGGGAGTACCGTTACCAAGTCGATGTGCAGGGGAACGAGGTAATAACATGGTGATATATAGGGAGTACCGTTACCAAGTCGATGTGCAGGGGAACGAGGTAATAACATGGTTTTATATAGGGAGTACCGTTACCAAGTCGATGTGCAGGGGAACGAGGTAATAACATGGTGATATATAGGGAGTACCGTTACCAAGTCAATGTGCAGGGGAACGAGGTAATAACATGGTGATACATAGGGAGTACCGTTACCAAGTCGATGTGCAGGGGAACGAGGTAATAACATGGTGATATATAGGGAGTACCATTACCAAGTCGATGTGCAGGGGAACGAGGTAATAACATGGTTTTATATAGGGAGTACCGTTACCAAGTCGATGTGCAGGGGAACGAGGTAATAACATGGTGATATATAGGGAGTACCGTTACCAAGTCGATGTGCAGGGGAACGAGGTAATAACATGGTGATATATAGGGAGTACCGTTACCAAGTCGATGTGCAGGGGAACGAGGTAATAACATGGTTTTATATAGGGAGTACCGTTACCAAGTCGATGTGCAGGGGAACGAGGTAATAACATGGTTTTATATAGGGAGTACCGTTACCAAGTCGATGTGCAGGGGAACGAGGTAATAACATGGTGATATATAGGGAGTACCGTTACCAAGTCGATGTGCAGGGGAACGAGGTAATAACATGGTGATATATAGGGAGTACCGTTACCAAGTCGATGTGCAGGGGAACGAGGTAATAACATGGTGATATATAGGGAGTACCGTTACCAAGTCGATGTGCAGGGGAACGAGGTAATAACATGGTTTTATATAGGGAGTACCGTTACCAAGTCGATGTGCAGGGGAACGAGGTAATAACATGGTTTTATATAGGGAGTACCGTTACCAAGTCGATGTGCAGGGGAACGAGGTAATAACATGGTGATATATAGGGAGTACCGTTACCAAGTCGATATGTAGGGGAACTAGGTAATAACATGGTTTTATATAGGGAGTACCGTTACCAAGTCGATGTGCAGGGGAACGAGGTAATAACATGGTGATATATAGGGAGTACCGTTACCAAGTCGATGTGCAGGGGAACGAGGTAATAACATGGTTTTATATAGGGAGTACCGTTACCAAGTCGATGTGCAGGGGAACGAGGTAATAACATGGTGATATATAGGGAGTACCGTTACCAAGTCGATATGTAGGGGAACTAGGTAATAACATGGTTTTATATAGGGAGTACCGTTACCAAGTCGATGTGCAGGGGAACGAGGTAATAACATGGTGATATATAGGGAGTACCGTTACCAAGTCGATGTGCAGGGGAACGAGGTAATAACATGGTGATATATAGGGAGTACCGTTACCAAGTCGATGTGCAGGGGAACGAGGTAATAACATGGTGATATATAGGGAGTACCGTTACCAAGTCGATGTGCAGGGGAACGAGGTAATAACATGGTTTTATATAGGGAGTACCGTTACCAAGTCGATGTGCAGGGGAACGAGGTAATAACATGGTTTTATATAGGGAGTACCGTTACCAAGTCGATGTGCAGGGGAACGAGGTAATAACATGGTGATATATAGGGAGTACCGTTACCAAGTCGATGTGCAGGGGAACGAGGTAATAACATGGTGATATATAGGGAGTACCGTTACCAAGTCGATGTGCAGGGGAACGAGGTAATAACATGGTTTTATATAGGGAGTACCGTTACCAAGTCGATGTGTAGGGGAACGAGGTAATAACATGGTGATATATAGGGAGTACCGTTACCAAGTCGATGTGCAGGGGAACGAGGTAATAACATGGTGATATATAGGGAGTACCGTTACCAAGTCGATGTGTAGGGGAACGAGGTAATAACATGGTGATATATAGGGAGTACCGTTACCAAGTCGATGTGCAGGGGAACGAGGTAATAACATGGTGATATATAGGGAGTACCGTTACCAAGTCGATGTGCAGGGGAACGAGGTAATAACATGGTGATATATAGGGAGTACCGTTACCAAGTCGATGTGCAGGGGAACGAGGTAATAACATGGTTTTATATAGGGAGTACCGTTACCAAGTCGATGTGCAGGGGAACGAGGTAATAACATGGTGATATATAGGGAGTACCGTTACCAAGTCGATGTGCAGGGGAACGAGGTAATAACATGGTGATATATAGGGAGTACCGTTACCAAGTCGATGTGCAGGGGAACGAGGTAATAACATGGTGATATATAGGGAGTACCGTTACCAAGTCGATGTGCAGGGGAACGAGGTAATAACATGGTTTTATATAGGGAGTACCGTTACCAAGTCGATATGCAGGGGAACGAGGTAATAACATGGTGATATATAGGGAGTACCATTACCAAGTTGATATGTAGGGGAACGAGGTAATAACATGGTGATATATAGGGAGTACCGTTACCAAGTCGAAGTGCAGGGGAACGAGGTAATAACATGGTGATATATAGGGAGTACCGTTACCAAGTCGATGTGCAGGGGAACGAGGTAATAACATGGTGATATATAGGGAGTACCGTTACCAAGTGGATGTGCAGGGGAACGAGGTAATAACATGGTGATATATAGGGAGTACCGTTACCAAGTCGATGTGCAGGGGAACGAGGTAATAACATGGTTTTATATAGGGAGTACCGTTACCAAGTCGATGTGTAGGGGAACGAGGTAATAACATGGTGATATATAGGGAGTACCGTTACCAAGTCGATGTGCAGGGGAACGAGGTAATAACATGGTGATATATAGGGAGTACCGTTACCAAGTCGATGTGTAGGGGAACGAGGTAATAACATGGTGATATATAGGGAGTACCGTTACCAAGTCGATGTGCAGGGGAACGAGGTAATAACATGGTGATATATAGGGAGTACCGTTACCAAGTCGATGTGCAGGGGAACGAGGTAATAACATGGTGATATATAGGGAGTACCGTTACCAAGTCGATGTGCAGGGGAACGAGGTAATAACATGGTGATATATAGGGAGTACCGTTACCAAGTCGATGTGCAGGGGAACGAGGTAATAACATGGTGATATATAGGGAGTACCGTTACCAAGTCGATGTGCAGGGGAACGAGGTAATAACATGGTGATATATAGGGAGTACCGTTACCAAGTCGATGTGCAGGGGAACGAGGTAATAACATGGTTTTATATAGGGAGTACCGTTACCAAGTCGATGTGCAGGGGAACGAGGTAATAACATGGTGATATATAGGGAGTACCGTTACCAAGTCAATGTGCAGGGGAACGAGGTAATAACATGGTGATATATAGGGAGTACCGTTACCAAGTCGATGTGCAGGGGAACGAGGTAATAACATGGTGATATATAGGGAGTACCATTACCAAGTCGATGTGCAGGGGAACGAGGTAATAACATGGTTTTATATAGGGAGTACCGTTACCAAGTCGATGTGCAGGGGAACGAGGTAATAACATGGTGATATATAGGGAGTACCGTTACCAAGTCGATGTGCAGGGGAACGAGGTAATAACATGGTGATATATAGGGAGTACCGTTACCAAGTCGATGTGCAGGGGAACGAGGTAATAACATGGTTTTATATAGGGAGTACCGTTACCAAGTCGATGTGCAGGGGAACGAGGTAATAACATGGTTTTATATAGGGAGTACCGTTACCAAGTCGATGTGCAGGGGAACGAGGTAATAACATGGTGATATATAGGGAGTACCGTTACCAAGTCGATGTGCAGGGGAACGAGGTAATAACATGGTGATATATAGGGAGTACCGTTACCAAGTCGATGTGCAGGGGAACGAGGTAATAACATGGTGATATATAGGGAGTACCGTTACCAAGTCGATGTGCAGGGGAACGAGGTAATAACATGGTTTTATATAGGGAGTACCGTTACCAAGTCGATGTGCAGGGGAACGAGGTAATAACATGGTTTTATATAGGGAGTACCGTTACCAAGTCGATGTGCAGGGGAACGAGGTAATAACATGGTGATATATAGGGAGTACCGTTACCAAGTCGATATGTAGGGGAACTAGGTAATAACATGGTTTTATATAGGGAGTACCGTTACCAAGTCGATGTGCAGGGGAACGAGGTAATAACATGGTGATATATAGGGAGTACCGTTACCAAGTCGATGTGCAGGGGAACGAGGTAATAACATGGTTTTATATAGGGAGTACCGTTACCAAGTCGATGTGCAGGGGAACGAGGTAATAACATGGTGATATATAGGGAGTACCGTTACCAAGTCGATATGTAGGGGAACTAGGTAATAACATGGTTTTATATAGGGAGTACCGTTACCAAGTCGATGTGCAGGGGAACGAGGTAATAACATGGTGATATATAGGGAGTACCGTTACCAAGTCGATGTGCAGGGGAACGAGGTAATAACATGGTGATATATAGGGAGTACCGTTACCAAGTCGATGTGCAGGGGAACGAGGTAATAACATGGTGATATATAGGGAGTACCGTTACCAAGTCGATGTGCAGGGGAACGAGGTAATAACATGGTGATATATAGGGAGTACCGTTACCAAGTCGATGTGCAGGGGAACGAGGTAATAACATGGTGATATATAGGGAGTACCGTTACCAAGTTGATGTGCAGGGGAACGAGGTAATAACATGGTGATATATAGGGAGTACCGTTACCAAGTCGATGTGCAGGGGAACGAGGTAATAACATGGTTTTATATAGGGAGTACCGTTACCAAGTCGATGTGCAGGGGAACGAGGTAATAACATGGTGATATATAGGGAGTACCGTTACCAAGTCGATGTGCAGGGGAACGAGGTAATAACATGGTGATATATAGGGAGTACCGTTACCAAGTCGATGTGCAGGGGAACGAGGTAATAACATGGTGATATATAGGGAGTACCGTTACCAAGTCGATGTGCAGGGGAACGAGGTAATAACATGGTGATATATAGGGAGTACCGTTACCAAGTCGATGTGCAGGGGAACGAGGTAATAACATGGTTTTATATAGGGAGTACCGTTACCAAGTCGATGTGCAGGGGAACGAGGTAATAACATGGTGATATATAGGGAGTACCGTTACCAAGTCAATGTGCAGGGGAACGAGGTAATAACATGGTGATATATAGGGAGTACCGTTACCAAGTCGATGTGCAGGGGAACGAGGTAATAACATGGTGATATATAGGGAGTACCATTACCAAGTCGATGTGCAGGGGAACGAGGTAATAACATGGTTTTATATAGGGAGTACCGTTACCAAGTCGATGTGCAGGGGAACGAGGTAATAACATGGTGATATATAGGGAGTACCGTTACCAAGTCGATGTGCAGGGGAACGAGGTAATAACATGGTGATATATAGGGAGTACCGTTACCAAGTCGATGTGCAGGGGAACGAGGTAATAACATGGTTTTATATAGGGAGTACCGTTACCAAGTCGATGTGCAGGGGAACGAGGTAATAACATGGTTTTATATAGGGAGTACCGTTACCAAGTCGATGTGCAGGGGAACGAGGTAATAACATGGTGATATATAGGGAGTACCGTTACCAAGTCGATGTGCAGGGGAACGAGGTAATAACATGGTGATATATAGGGAGTACCGTTACCAAGTCGATGTGCAGGGGAACGAGGTAATAACATGGTGATATATAGGGAGTACCGTTACCAAGTCGATGTGCAGGGGAACGAGGTAATAACATGGTTTTATATAGGGAGTACCGTTACCAAGTCGATGTGCAGGGGAACGAGGTAATAACATGGTTTTATATAGGGAGTACCGTTACCAAGTCGATGTGCAGGGGAACGAGGTAATAACATGGTGATATATAGGGAGTACCGTTACCAAGTCGATATGTAGGGGAACTAGGTAATAACATGGTTTTATATAGGGAGTACCGTTACCAAGTCGATGTGCAGGGGAACGAGGTAATAACATGGTGATATATAGGGAGTACCGTTACCAAGTCGATGTGCAGGGGAACGAGGTAATAACATGGTTTTATATAGGGAGTACCGTTACCAAGTCGATGTGCAGGGGAACGAGGTAATAACATGGTGATATATAGGGAGTACCGTTACCAAGTCGATATGTAGGGGAACTAGGTAATAACATGGTTTTATATAGGGAGTACCGTTACCAAGTCGATGTGCAGGGGAACGAGGTAATAACATGGTGATATATAGGGAGTACCGTTACCAAGTCGATGTGCAGGGGAACGAGGTAATAACATGGTGATATATAGGGAGTACCGTTACCAAGTCGATGTGCAGGGGAACGAGGTAATAACATGGTGATATATAGGGAGTACCGTTACCAAGTCGATGTGCAGGGGAACGAGGTAATAACATGGTGATATATAGGGAGTACCGTTACCAAGTCGATGTGCAGGGGAACGAGGTAATAACATGGTGATATATAGGGAGTACCGTTACCAAGTTGATGTGCAGGGGAACGAGGTAATAACATGGTGATACATAGGGAGTACCGTTACCAAGTCGATGTGCAGGGGAACGAGGTAATAACATGGTTTTATATAGGGAGTACCGTTACCAAGTCGATGTGCAGGGGAACGAGGTAATAACATGGTGATATATAGGGAGTACCGTTACCAAGTCGATGTGCAGGGGAACGAGGTAATAACATGGTGATATATAGGGAGTACCGTTACCAAGTCGATGTGCAGGGGAACGAGGTAATAACATGGTTTTATATAGGGAGTACCGTTACCAAGTCGATGTGCAGGGGAACGAGGTAATAACATGGTTTTATATAGGGAGTACCGTTACCAAGTCGATGTGCAGGGGAACGAGGTAATAACATGGTGATATATAGGGAGTACCGTTACCAAGTCGATGTGCAGGGGAACGAGGTAATAACATGGTTTTATATAGGGAATACCGTTACCAAGTCGATGTGCAGGGGAACAAGGTAATAACATGGTTTTATATAGGGAGTACCGTTACCAAGTCGATGTGCAGGGGAACTAGGTAATAACATGGTTTTATATAGGGAGTACCGTTACCAAGTTGATATGTAGGGGAACGAGGTAATAACATGGTGATATATAGGGAGTACCGTTACCAAGTCGAAGTGCAGGGGAACGAGGTAATAACATGGTGATATATAGGGAGTACCGTTACCAAGTCGATGTGCAGGGGAACGAGGTAATAACATGGTGATATATAGGGAGTACCGTTACCAAGTCGATGTGCAGGGGAACGAGGTAATAACATGGTTTTATATAGGGAGTACCGTTACCAAGTCGATGTGCAGGGGAACGAGGTAATAACATGGTGATATATAGGGAGTACCGTTACCAAGTCGATGTGCAGGGGAACGAGGTAATAACATGGTTTTATATAGGGAGTACCGTTACCAAGTCGATGTGCAGGGGAACGAGGTAATAACATGGTGATATATAGGGAGTACCGTTACCAAGTTGATATGCAGGGGAACGAGGTAATAACATGGTGATATATAGGGAGTACCGTTACCAAGTCGATGTGCAGGGGAACGAGGTAATAACATGGTTTTATATAGGGAGTACCGTTACCAAGTCGATGTGCAGGGGAACGAGGTAATAACATGGTGATATATAGGGAGTACCGTTACCAAGTCGATGTGCAGGGGAACGAGGTAATAACATGGTGATATATAGGGAATACCGTTACCAAGTCGATGTGCAGGGGAACGAGGTAATAACATGGTTTTATATAGGGAGTACCGTTACCAAGTCGATGTGCAGGGGAACGAGGTAATAACATGGTGATATATAGGGAGTACCGTTACCAAGTCGATGTGCAGGGGAACGAGGTAATAACATGGTGATATATAGGGAGTACCGTTACCAAGTCGATGTGCAGGGGAACGAGGTAATAACATGGTGATATATAGGGAGTACCATTACCAAGTTGATATGTAGGGGAACGAGGTAATAACATGGTGATATATAGGGAGTACCATTACCAAGTTGATATGTAGGGGAACGAGGTAATAACATGGTGATATATAGGGAGTACCGTTACCAAGTCGATATGCAGGGGAACGAGGTAATAACATGGTGATATATAGGGAGTACCATTACCAAGTTGATATGTAGGGGAACGAGGTAATAACATGGTGATATATAGGGAGTACCGTTACCAAGTCGAAGTGCAGGGGAACGAGGTAATAACATGGTGATATATAGGGAGTACCGTTACCAAGTCGATGTGCAGGGGAACGAGGTAATAACATGGTTTTATATAGGGAGTACCGTTACCAAGTCGATGTGCAGGGGAACGAGGTAATAACATGGTTTTATATAGGGAGTACCGTTACCAAGTCGATGTGCAGGGGAACGAGGTAATAACATGGTGATATATAGGGAGTACCGTTACCAAGTCGATGTGCAGGGGAACGAGGTAATAACATGGTTTTATATAGGGAGTACCGTTACCAAGTCGATGTGCAGGGGAACGAGGTAATAACATGGTGATATATAGGGAGTACCGTTACCAAGTCGATGTGCAGGGGAACGAGGTAATAACATGGTGATATATAGGGAGTACCGTTACCAAGTCGATATGTAGGGGAACGAGGTAATAACATGGTGATATATAGGGAGTACCGTTACCAAGTCGATGTGCAGGGGAACGAGGTAATAACATGGTTTTATATAGGGAGTACCGTTACCAAGTCGATGTGTAGGGGAACGAGGTAATAACATGGTGATATATAGGGAGTACCGTTACCAAGTCAATGTGCAGGGGAACGAGGTAATAACATGGTGATATATAGGGAGTACCGTTACCAAGTCGATGTGCAGGGGAACGAGGTAATAACATGGTTTTCTATAGAGAGTACCGTTACCAAGTCGATGTGCAGGGGAACGAGGTAATAACATGGTGATATATAGGGAATACCGTTACCAAGTCGATGTGCAGGGGAACGAGGTAATAACATGGTTTTATATAGGGAGTACCGTTACCAAGTCGATGTGCAGGGGAACGAGGTAATAACATGGTGATATATAGGGAGTACCGTTACCAAGTCGATATGTAGGGGAACTAGGTAATAACATGGTTTTATATAGGGAGTACCGTTACCAAGTCGATGTGCAGGGGAACGAGGTAATAACATGGTGATATATAGGGAGTACCGTTACCAAGTCGATGTGCAGGGGAACGAGGTAATAACATGGTTTTATATAGGGAGTACCGTTACCAAGTCGATGTGCAGGGGAACGAGGTAATAACATGGTGATATATAGGGAGTACCGTTACCAAGTCGATATGTAGGGGAACTAGGTAATAACATGGTTTTATATAGGGAGTACCGTTACCAAGTCGATGTGCAGGGGAACGAGGTAATAACATGGTGATATATAGGGAGTACCGTTACCAAGTCGATGTGCAGGGGAACGAGGTAATAACATGGTTTTATATAGGGAGTACCGTTACCAAGTCGATGTGCAGGGGAACGAGGTAATAACATGGTTTTATATAGGGAATACCGTTACCAAGTCGATGTGCAGGGGAACGAGGTAATAACATGGTGATATATAGGGAGTACCATTACCAAGTCGATGTGCAGGGGAACGAGGTAATAACATGGTTTTATATAGGGAGTACCGTTACCAAGTCGATGTGCAGGGGAACGAGGTAATAACATGGTTTTATATAGGGAGTACCGTTACCAAGTCGATATGCAGGGGAACGAGGTAATAACATGGTGATATATAGGGAGTACCATTACCAAGTTGATATGTAGGGGAACGAGGTAATAACATGGTGATATATAGGGAGTACCGTTACCAAGTCGAAGTGCAGGGGAACGAGGTAATAACATGGTGATATATAGGGAGTACCGTTACCAAGTCGATGTGCAGGGGAACGAGGTAATAACATGGTGATATATAGGGAGTACCGTTACCAAGTCGATGTGCAGGGGAACGAGGTAATAACATGGTTTTATATAGGGAGTACCGTTACCAAGTCGATGTGCAGGGGAACGAGGTAATAACATGGTGATATATAGGGAGTACCGTTACCAAGTCGATGTGCAGGGGAACGAGGTAATAACATGGTGATATATAGGGAGTACCGTTACCAAGTCGATGTGCAGGGGAACGAGGTAATAACATGGTGATATATAGGGAGTACCGTTACCAAGTCGATGTGTAGGGGAACTAGGTAATAACATGGTTTTATATAGGGAGTACCGTTACCAAGTCGATGTGCAGGGGAACGAGGTAATAACATGGTGATATATAGGGAGTACCGTTACCAAGTCGATATGTAGGGGAACTAGGTAATAACATGGTTTTATATAGGGAGTACCGTTACCAAGTCGATGTGCAGGGGAACGAGGTAATAACATGGTGATATATAGGGAGTACCGTTACCAAGTCGATGTGCAGGGGAACGAGGTAATAACATGGTTTTATATAGGGAGTACCGTTACCAAGTCGATGTGCAGGGGAACGAGGTAATAACATGGTGATATATAGGGAGTACCGTTACCAAGTCGATGTGCAGGGGAACGAGGTAATAACATGGTGATATATAGGGAGTACCGTTACCAAGTCGATGTGCAGGGGAACGAGGTAATAACATGGTGATATATAGGGAGTACCGTTACCAAGTCGATGTGCAGGGGAACGAGGTAATAACATGGTTTTATATAGGGAGTACCGTTACCAAGTCGATGTGCAGGGGAACGAGGTAATAACATGGTTTTATATAGGGAGTACCGTTACCAAGTCGATGTGCAGGGGAACGAGGTAATAACATGGTGATATATAGGGAGTACCGTTACCAAGTCGATATGTAGGGGAACTAGGTAATAACATGGTTTTATATAGGGAGTACCGTTACCAAGTCGATGTGCAGGGGAACGAGGTAATAACATGGTGATATATAGGGAGTACCGTTACCAAGTCGATGTGCAGGGGAACGAGGTAATAACATGGTTTTATATAGGGAGTACCGTTACCAAGTCGATGTGCAGGGGAACGAGGTAATAACATGGTGATATATAGGGAGTACCGTTACCAAGTCGATATGTAGGGGAACTAGGTAATAACATGGTTTTATATAGGGAGTACCGTTACCAAGTCGATGTGCAGGGGAACGAGGTAATAACATGGTGATATATAGGGAGTACCGTTACCAAGTCGATGTGCAGGGGAACGAGGTAATAACATGGTGATATATAGGGAGTACCGTTACCAAGTCGATGTGCAGGGGAACGAGGTAATAACATGGTGATATATAGGGAGTACCATTACCAAGTCGATGTGCAGGGGAACGAGGTAATAACATGGTTTTATATAGGGAGTACCGTTACCAAGTCGATGTGCAGGGGAACGAGGTAATAACATGGTTTTATATAGGGAGTACCGTTACCAAGTCGATGTGCAGGGGAACGAGGTAATAACATGGTGATATATAGGGAGTACCGTTACCAAGTCGATGTGCAGGGGAACGAGGTAATAACATGGTTTTATATAGGGAATACCGTTACCAAGTCGATGTGCAGGGGAACGAGGTAATAACATGGTTTTATATAGGGAGTACCATTACCAAGTTGATATGTAGGGGAACGAGGTAATAACATGGTGATATATAGGGAGTACCGTTACCAAGTCGATGTGCAGGGGAACGAGGTAATAACATGGTGATATATAGGGAGTACCGTTACCAAGTCGAAGTGCAGGGGAACGAGGTAATAACATGGTGATATATAGGGAGTACCGTTACCAAGTCGATGTGCAGGGGAACGAGGTAATAACATGGTTTTATATAGGGAGTACCGTTACCAAGTCGAGGTGCAGGGGAACGAGGTAATAACATGGTGATATATAGGGAGTACCGTTACCAAGTCGATGTGCAGGGGAACGAGGTAATAACATGGTTTTATATAGGGAGTACCGTTACCAAGTCGATGTGCAGGGGAACGAGGTAATAACATGGTGATATATAGGGAGTACCGTTACCAAGTCGATGTGCAGGGGAACGAGGTAATAACATGGTGATATATAGGGAGTACCGTTACCAAGTCGATGTGCAGGGGAACGAGGTAATAACATGGTTTTATATAGGGAGTACCGTTACCAAGTCGATGTGCAGGGGAACGAGGTAATAACATGGTGATATATAGGGAGTACCGTTACCAAGTCGATGTGTAGGGGAACGAGGTAATAACATGGTGATATATAGGGAGTACCGTTACCAAATCGATGTGTAGGGGAACGAGGTAATAACATGGTGATATATAGGGAGTACCGTTACCAAGTCGATATGTAGGGGAACTAGGTAATAACATGGTTTTATATAGGGAGTACCGTTACCAAGTCGATGTGCAGGGGAACGAGGTAATAACATGGTGATATATAGGGAGTACCGTTACCAAGTCGATGTGCAGGGGAACGAGGTAATAACATGGTTTTATATAGGGAGTACCGTTACCAAGTCGATGTGCAGGGGAACGAGGTAATAACATGGTGATATATAGGGAGTACCGTTACCAAGTCGATATGTAGGGGAACTAGGTAATAACATGGTTTTATATAGGGAGTACCGTTACCAAGTCGATGTGCAGGGGAACGAGGTAATAACATGGTGATATATAGGGAGTACCGTTACCAAGTCGATGTGCAGGGGAACGAGGTAATAACATGGTGATATATAGGGAGTACCGTTACCAAGTCGATGTGCAGGGGAACGAGGTAATAACATGGTGATATATAGGGAGTACCGTTACCAAGTCGATGTGCAGGGGAACGAGGTAATAACATGGTGATATATAGGGAGTACCGTTACCAAGTCGATATGTAGGGGAACTAGGTAATAACATGGTTTTATATAGGGAGTACCGTTACCAAGTCGATGTGCAGGGGAACGAGGTAATAACATGGTGATATATAGGGAGTACCGTTACCAAGTCGATGTGCAGGGGAACTAGGTAATAACATGGTTTTATATAGGGAGTACCGTTACCAAGTCGATATGTAGGGGAACTAGGTAATAACATGGTTTTATATAGGGAGTACCGTTACCAAGTCGATGTGCAGGGGAACGAGGTAATAACATGGTGATATATAGGGAGTACCGTTACCAAGTCGATGTTCAGGGGAACGAGGTAATAACATGGTGATATATAGGGAGTACCGTTACCAAGTCGATGTGCAGGGGAACGAGGTAATAACATGGTGATATATAGGGAGTACCGTTACCAAGTCGATGTGCAGGGGAACGAGGTAATAACATGGTTTTATATAGGGAGTACCGTTACCAAGTCGATGTGCAGGGGAACGAGGTAATAACATGGTTTTATATAGGGAGTACCGTTACCAAGTCGATGTGCAGGGGAACGAGGTAATAACATGGTGATATATAGGGAGTACCATTACCAAGTCGATGTGCAGGGGAACGAGGTAATAACATGGTTTTATATAGGGAGTACCGTTACCAAGTCGATGTGCAGGGGAACGAGGTAATAACATGGTGATATATAGGGAGTACCGTTACCAAGTCGATGTGCAGGGGAACGAGGTAATAACATGGTTTTATATAGGGAGTACCGTTACCAAGTCGATGTGCAGGGGAACGAGGTAATAACATGGTGATATATAGGGAGTACCATTACCAAGTCGATGTGCAGGGGAACGAGGTAATAACATGGTTTTATATAGGGAGTACCGTTACCAAGTCGATGTGCAGGGGAACGAGGTAATAACATGGTGATATATAGGGAGTACCGTTACCAAGTCGATGTGCAGGGGAACGAGGTAATAACATGGTTTTATATAGGGAGTACCGTTACCAAGTCGATATGCAGGGGAACGAGGTAATAACATGGTGATATATAGGGAGTACCATTACCAAGTTGATATGTAGGGGAACGAGGTAATAACATGGTGATATATAGGGAGTACCGTTACCAAGTCGAAGAGCAGGGGAACGAGGTAATAACATGGTGATATATAGGGAGTACCGTTACCAAGTCGATGTGCAGGGGAACGAGGTAATAACATGGTGATATATAGGGAGTACCGTTACCAAGTCGATATGTAGGGGAACTAGGTAATAACATGGTTTTATATTGGGAGTACCGTTACCAAGTCGATGTGCAGGGGAACGAGGTAATAACATGGTGATATATAGGGAGTACCGTTACCAAGTCGATGTGCAGGGGAACGAGGTAATAACATGGTGATATATAGGGAGTACCGTTACCAAGTCGATGTGCAGGGGAACGAGGTAATAACATGGTGATATATAGGGAGTACCGTTACCAAGTCGATGTGCAGGGGAACGAGGTAATAACATGGTGATATATAGGGAGTACCGTTACCAAGTCGATGTGCAGGGGAACGAGGTAATAACATGGTTTTATATAGGGAATACCGTTACCAAGTCGATGTGCAGGGGAACGAGGTAATAACATGGTGATATATAGGGAGTACCGTTACCAAGTCGATGTGCAGGGGAACGAGGTAATAACATGGTTTTATATAGGGAGTACCGTTACCAAGTCGATGTGCAGGGGAACGAGGTAATAACATGGTTTTATATAGGGAGTACCGTTACCAAGTCGATGTGCAGGGGAACGAGGTAATAACATGGTTTTATATAGGGAATACCGTTACCAAGTCGATGTGCAGGGGAACGAGGTAATAACATGGTGATATATAGGGAGTACCGTTACCAAGTCGATGTGCAGGGGAACGAGGTAATAACATGGTGATATATAGGGAGTACCGTTACCAAGTCGATGTGCAGGGGAACGAGGTAATAACATGGTGATATATAGGGAGTACCGTTACCAAGTCGATGTGCAGGGGAACGAGGTAATAACATGGTTTTATATAGGGAGTACCGTTACCAAGTCGATGTGTAGGGGAACGAGGTAATAACATGGTGATATATAGGGAGTACCGTTACCAAGTCGATGTGCAGGGGAACGAGGTAATAACATGGTTTTATATAGGGAGTACCGTTACCAAGTCGATGTGCAGGGGAACGAGGTAATAACATGGTGATATATAGGGAGTACCGTTACCAAGTCGATGTGCAGGGGAACGAGGTAATAACATGGTGATATATAGGGAGTACCGTTACCAAGTCGATGTGCAGGGGAACGAGGTAATAACATGGTGATATATAGGGAGTACCGTTACCAAGTCGATGTGCAGGGGAACGAGGTAATAACATGGTGATATATAGGGAGTACCGTTACCAAGTCGATGTGCAGGGGAACGAGGTAATAACATGGTTTTATATAGGGAGTACCGTTACCAAGTCGATGTGCAGGGGAACGAGGTAATAACATGGTGATATATAAGGAGTACCGTTACCAAGTCGATGTGCAGGGGAACGAGGTAATAACATGGTTTACTATAGGGAGTACCGTTACCAAGTCGATGTGCAGGGGAACGAGGTAATAACATGGTTTTATATAGGGAGTACCGTTACCAAGTCGATGTGCAGGGGAACGAGGTAATAACATGGTGATATATAGGGAGCACCGTTACCAAGTCGATGTGCAGGGGAACGAGGTAATAACATGGTGATATATAGGGAGTACCGTTACCAAGTCGATGTGCAGGGGAACGAGGTAATAACATGGTTTTATATAGGGAGTACCGTTACCAAGTCGATGTGCAGGGGAACGAGGTAATAACATGGAGATATATAGGGAGTACCGTTACCAAGTCGATATGTAGGGGAACGAGGTAATAACATGGTTTTATATAGGGAGTACCGTTACCAAGTCGATGTGCAGGGGAACGAGGTAATAACATGGTTTTATATAGGGATTACCGTTACCAAGTCGATATGTAGGGGAACGAGGTAATAACATGGTGATATATAGGGAGTACCGTTACCAAGTCGATGTGCAGGGGAACGAGGTAATAACATGGTTTTATATAGGGAGTACCGTTACCAAGTCGATGTGCAGGGGAACGAGGTAATAACATGGTTTACTATAGGGAGTACCGTTACCAAGTCGATGTGCAGGGGAACGAGGTAATAACATGGTTTTATATAGGGAGTACCGTTACCAAGTCGATGTGCAGGGGAACGAGGTAATAACATGGTGATATATAGGGAGTACCGTTACCAAGTCGATGTGCAGGGGAACGAGGTAATAACATGGTTTACTATAGGGAGCACCGTTACCAAGTCGATGTGCAGGGGAACGAGGTAATAACATGGTGATATATAGGGAGTACCGTTACCAAGTCAATGTGCAGGGGAACGAGGTAATAACATGGTTTTATATAGGGAGTACCGTTACCAAGTCGATGTGCAGGGGAACGAGGTAATAACATGGTGATATATAGGGAGTACCGTTACCAAGTCGATGTGCAGGGGAACGAGGTAATAACATGGTTTTATATAGGGAGTACCGTTACCAAGTCGATATGCAGGGGAACGAGGTAATAACATGGTTTTATATAGGGAGTACCGTTACCAAGTCGATGTGCAGGGGAACGAGGTAATAACATGGTTTTATATAGGGAGTACCGTTACCAAGTCGATGTGCAGGGGAACGAGGTAATAACATGGTTTTATATAGGGAGTACCGTTACCAAGTCGATGTGCAGGGGAACGAGGTAATAACATGGTTTTATATAGGGAGTACCGTTACCAAGTCGATATGCAGGGGAACGAGGTAATAACATGGTTTTATATAGGGAGTACCGTTACCAAGTCGATGTGCAGGGGAACGAGGTAATAACATGGTTTTATATAGGGAGTACCGTTACCAAGTCGATGTGCAGGGGAACGAGGTAATAACATGGTGATATATAGGGAGTACCGTTACCAAGTCGATGTGCAGGGGAACGAGGTAATAACATGGTTTTATATAGGGAGTACCGTTACCAAGTCGATGTGCAGGGGAACGAGGTAATAACATGGTTTTATATAGGGAGTACCGTTACCAAGTTGATGTGCAGGGGAACGAGGTAATAACATGGTTTTATATAGGGAGTACCGTTACCAAGTCGATGTGCAGGGGAACGAGGTAATAACATGGTTTACTATAGGGAGCACCGTTACCAAGTCGATGTGCAGGGGAACGAGGTAATAACATGGTGATATATAGGGAGTACCGTTACCAAGTCGATGTGCAGGGGAACAAGGTAATAACATGGTTTTATATATGGAGTACCGTTACCAAGTCGATGTGCAGGGGAACGAGGTAATAACATGGTGATATATAGGGAGTACCGTTACCAAGTCGATGTGCAGGGGAACAAGGTAATAACATGGTTTTATATAGGGAGTACCGTTACCAAGTCGATGTGCAGGGGAACGAGGTAATAACATGGTGAAATATAGGGAGTACCGTTACCAAGTCGATGTGCAGGGGAACAAGGTAATAACATGGTTTTATATAGGGAGTACCGTTACCAAGTCGATGTGCAGGGGAACGAGGTAATAACATGGTAATATATAGGGAGTACCGTTACCAAGTCGATGTGCAGGGGAACGAGGTAATAACATGGTTTTATATAGGGAGTACCGTTACCAAGTCGATGTGCAGGGGAACGAGGTAATAACATGGTAATATATAGGGAGTACCGTTACCAAGTCGATGTGCAGGGGAACGAGGTAATAACATGATTTTATATAGGGAGTACCGTTACCAAGTCGATGTGCAGGGGAACGAGGTAATAACATGGTGATATATAGGGAGTACCGTTACCAAGTCGATGTGCAGGGGAACGAGGTAATAACATGGTTTACTATAGGGAGTACCGTTACCAAGTCGATGTGCAGGGGAACGAGGTAATAACATGGTTTTATATAGGGAGTACCGTTACCAAGTCGATGTGCAGGGGAACGAGGTAATAACATGGTGATATATAGGGAGCACCGTTACCAAGTCGATGTGCAGGGGAACGAGGTAATAACATGGTTTTATATAGGGAGTACCGTTACCAAGTCGATATGTAGGGGAACGAGGTAATAACATGGTGATATATAGAGAGTACCGTTACCAAGTCGATGTGCAGGGGAACGAGGTAATAACATGGTTTTATATAGGGAGTACCGTTACCAAGTCGATGTGCAGGGGAACGAGGTAATAACATGGAGATATATAGGGAGTACCGTTACCAAGTCGATATGTAGGGGAACGAGGTAATAACATGGTTTTATATAGGGAGTACCGTTACCAAGTCGATGTGCAGGGGAACGAGGTAATAACATGGTTTTATGTAGGGAGTACCGTTACCAAGTCGATGTGCAGGGGAACGAGGTAATAACATGGTGATATATAGGGAGTACCGTTACCAAGTCGATGTGCAGGGGAACGAGGTAATAACATGGTTTTATATAGGGAGTACCGTTACCAAGTCGATGTGCAGGGGAACGAGGTAATAACATGGTGATATATAGGGAGTACCGTTACCAAGTCGATGTGCAGGGGAACGAGGTAATAACATGGTGATATATAGGGAGTACCGTTACCAAGTCGATGTGCAGGGGAACAAGGTAATAACATGGTGATATATAGGGAGTACCGTTACCAAGTCGATGTGCAGGGGAACGAGGTAATAACATGGTTTTATATAGGGAGTACCGTTACCAAGTCGATGTGCAGGGGAACGAGGTAATAACATGGTGATATATAGGGAGTACCGTTACCAAGTCGATGTGCAGGGGAACGAGGTAATAACATGGTGATATATAGGGAGTACCGTTACCAAGTCGATGTGCAGGGGAACAAGGTAATAACATGGTTTTATATAGAGAGTACCGTTACCGAGTCGATGTGCAGGGGAACGAGGTAATAACATGGTTTTATATAGGGAGTACCGTTACCGAGTCGATGTGCAGGGGAACGAGGTAATAACATGGTTTTATATAGGGAGTACCGTTACCAAGTCGATGTGCAGGGGAACGAGGTAATAACATGGTTTTATATAGGGAGTACCATTACCAAGTCGATGTGTAGGGGAACGAGGTAATAACATGGTGATATATAGGGAGTACCGTTACCAAGTCGATGTGCAGGGGAACGAGGTAATAACATGGTTTTATATAGGGAGTACCGTTACCAAGTCGATGTGCAGGGGAACGAGGTAATAACATGGTTTTATATAGGGAGTACCGTTACCAAGTCGATGTGCAGGGGAACGAGGTAATAACATGGTGATATATAGGGAGTACCGTTACCAAGTCGATGTGCAGGGGAACGAGGTAATAACATGGTTTTATATAGGGAGTACCGTTACCAAGTCGATATGTAGGGGAACGAGGTAATAACATGGTGATATATAGGGAGTACCGTTACCAAGTCGATGTGCAGGGGAACGAGGTAATAACATGGTTTTATATAGGGAGTACCGTTACCAAGTCGATGTGCAGGGGAACGAGGTAATAACATGGTGATATATAGGGAGTACCGTTACCAAGTCGATGTGCAGGGGAACAAGGTAATAACATGGTTTTATATAGGGAGTACCGTTACCAAGTCGATGTGCAGGGGAACGAGGTAATAACATGGTTTTATATAGGGAGTACCGTTACCAAGTCGATGTGCAGGGGAACGAGGTAATAACATGGTGATATATAGGGAGTACCGTTACCAAGTCGATGTGCAGGGGAACGAGGTAATAACATGGTTTACTATAGGGAGCACCGTTACCAAGTCGATGTGCAGGGGAACGAGGTAATAACATGGTTTTATATAGGGAGTACCGTTACCAAGTCGATGTGCAGGGGAACGAGGTAATAACATGGTGATATATAGGGAGTACCGTTACCAAGTCGATGTGCAGGGGAACGAGGTAATAACATGGTTTTATATAGGGAGTACCGTTACCAAGTCGATATGTAGGGGAACGAGGTAATAACATGGTGATATATAGGGAGTACCGTTACCAAGTCGATATGTAGGGGAACGAGGTAATAACATGGTGATATATAGGGAGTACCGTTACCAAGTCGATGTGCAGGGGAACGAGGTAATAACATGGTTTTATATAGGGAGTACCGTTACCAAGTCGATGTGCAGGGGAACGAGGTAATAACATGGTGATATATAGGGAGTACCGTTACCAAGTCGATGTGCAGGGGAACGAGGTAATAACATGGTTTTATATAGGGAGTACCGTTACCAAGTCGATGTGCAGGGGAACGAGGTAATAACATGGTTTTATATAGGGAGTACCGTTACCAAGTCGATGTGCAGGGGAACGAGGTAATAACATGGTGATATATAGGGAGTACCGTTACCAAGTCGATATGTAGGGGAACGAGGTAATAACATGGTTTTATATAGGGAGTACCGTTACCAAGTCGATGTGCAGGGGAACGAGGTAATAACATGGTGATATATAGGGAGTACCGTTACCAAGTCGATGTGCAGGGGAACGAGGTAATAACATGGTGATATATAGGGAGTACCGTTACCAAGTCGATATGTAGGGGAACGAGGTAATAACATGGTGATATATAGGGAGTACCGTTACCAAGTCAATGTGCAGGGGAACGAGGTAATAACATGGTTTTATATAGGGAGTACCGTTACCAAGTCGATGTGCAGGGGAACGAGGTAATAACATGGTTTTATATAGGGAGCACCGTTACCAAGTCAATGTGCAAGGGAACGAGGTAATAACATGGTGATATATAGGGAGTACCAGTACCGAGTCGATGCGCAGAGGTACGAGGTAATTGAGGTAACAATGTACATTTAGATAGGGCTAAAGTGACTAGGCAATAGATAGATAATAGAATGTAGTAGCAGCGTATGTAGTGTGTGTGTGGGGGGGGCGTCAGTTTAAGTTTGTGGATAGAGAACAGTGTGTGTGCATTAAGTCAGTGCAAGAGAGTCAATGCAGGTAGTCCGGGTAGCCCTTTTCAAGTTTCAAGTTTGAATTTCACGTGCACAAGTACAGCAGACATGGATTCAACCACAAAGACCAGGGACGTTTTCCAGTGTCTCGCAAAGAAGACGGGTAAAACATTTTTAAAGTGGTCATTGAATATCCCTTGCAGCAAGTTATTAATTACACTTTGTTTCAATACACCCAGCCGCTACAAAGATACAGGCTTCCGGTCTAACTCAGTTGCCGAAGAGGAAGGAAACGCTCAGGGATTTCACCATGAGGCCAATGGTGACTTTAAAACATTTACAATTGAAGTGTCCCTAGGAGGGGTGCGTCACTTGAGTGGGTTGAGTCACTGATGTGATCTTCCTGTTTGGGTTGGCGCCCCCCCCTTGGGTTATGCCGTGGCGGAGATCTTTGTGGGCTATACTCGGCCTTGTCTCAGGATGGTAAGTTGGTGGTTGAAGATATCCCTCTAGTGGTGTGGGGGCTGTGCTTTGGCAAAGTGGGTGGGGTTATATCCTTCCTGTTTGGCCCTGTCCGGGGGTGTCCTCGGATGGGACCACAGTGTCTCCTGACCCCTCCTGTCTCAGCCTCCAGTATTTATGCTGCAGTAGTTTATGTGTCGGGGGGCTAGGGTCAGTTTGTTATATCTGGAGTACTTCTCCTGTCCTATCCGTTGTCCTGTGTGAATTTAAGTATGCCCTCTCTAATTCTCTCTTTCTCTCTCTCGGAGGACCTGAGCCCTAGGACCATGCCTCAGGACTACTTGACATGATGACTCCTTGATGTTCTGCCTGTGATTATTATTATTCGACCATGCTGGTCATTTATGAACATTTGAACATCTTGGCCATGTTCTGTTATAATCTCCACCCGGCACAGCCAGAAGAGGACTGGCCACCCCACATAGCCTGGTTCCTCTCTAGGTTTCTTCCTAGGTTTTGGCCTTTCTAGGGAGTTTTTCCTAGCCACCGTGCTTCTACACCTGCATTGCTTGCTGTTTGGGATTTTAGGATGGGTTTCTGTACAGCACTTTGAGATATCAGCTGATGTACGAAGGGCTATATAAATACATTTGATTTGAAGTGGGAAGTTTACATACACTTATGTTGGAGTCATTAAAACTTGTTTTTCAACCACTCCACACATTTCTTGTTAACAAACTATAGTTTTGCAAGTCGGTTAAGACATCTACTTTGTGCATGACACAAGTTATTTTTCAAACAATAGTTTACAGACATATTATTTCACTTATAATTCAGTGTATCACAATTCCAGTGGGTCAGAAGATACATTAAGTAGACTGTGCCTTTAAACAGCTTGGAAAAATCCAGAAAAGTATGTCATGGCTTTAGAGGCTTCTGATAATTCTTCTGCTAATTGACATCATTTGAGTCAAATGGAGGTGTACCTGTGGATGTATTTCAAGGCCTACCTTCAAACTCAGTGCCTCTTTGCTTGACATCATGGGAAAATCAAAAGAAATAAGCCAAGACCTCCACAAGTCTGGTTCATCATTGGGAGCAATTTCCAAACGCCTGAAGGTACCACGTTCATCTGTACAAACAAAACTACGCAAGTATAAACACCATGGGACCACACAGCCGTCTTACCACTCAGGAAGAAGATGTGTTTTGTCTCCTAGAAATGAATGTACTTTGGTGCGAAAAGTGCAAATCAATACCAGAACAACAGCAAAAGACCTTGTGAAGATGCTGGAGGAAACAGGTACAAAAGGATCTATATCCACAGTAAAACGAGTCCTATATCAACATAACCTGAAAGGCTGCTCAGCAAGGAAGAAGCCACTGCTGCAAAACCGCCATAAAAAAGCCAGACTACGGTTTGCATCTGCACATGGGGACAAAGATCGTACTTTCTGGAGAAATGTCCTCTGGTCTGATGAAACAAAAATAGAACTGTTTGACCATAATGACCATCGTTATGTTTGGAGGAAAAATGGAGACGCTTGCAAGCCAAAGAACACCATCCCAACTGTGAAGCACGGAGGTGGCAGCATCATGTTGTGGGGTGCTTTGCTGTAGGAGGGACTGGTGCACTTCACAAAATAGATGGCATCATGAGGCGGGACAATTATGTGGATAAATTAAAGCAACATCTCAAGACATCAGTCAGGAAGTTAAAGCTTGGTCGCAAATGGGTCTTCCAAATGGACAATGACCCAAAGCATACTTCTAAATGTGTGGCAAAATGGCCTAAGGACAAAAAAGTCAAGATATTGGAGTGGCCATCACAAAGCCCTGACCTCAAATCATGTAGAAAATGTGTGGGTACAACTGAAAAAGCATGTGCGAGCAAGGAGGCCTACAAACCTGACGCAGTTACAATAGCTCTGTCAGGAGGAATGGGCAAAAATTCATCCAACGTATTGTGGGAAGCTTGTGGAAGGCTACCCAAAACGTTTGACACAAGTTAAACAATTTAAAGGCAATGCTACAAAATATTTTTGAGTGTATGTAAAATTCTGACCTATTTAGTAATGGAAGAAATGATAGCTGAAATAAATCATTCTCTACTATTATTCTGACATTTCACATTCTTAAAATAAAGTGGTGATCCTAACTGACCTAAGACAGGGCATTTTAAACTAGGATTAAATGTCAGGAATTGTGAAAGACTGAGTTTAAAGGTATTTGGCTAAGGTGTGTGTAAACTTCCAACTTCAACTGTATTTGATAGGAGAAAACTGAGGATGGATCAACAACATTGTAGTTACTCCACAATACTAACCTAATAGACAGTGAAAGGAAGGCAGCCTGTACAGAATAAAAAATATTCCAAAACATGCATCCCTGTATCAACAAGGCACTAAAGTAATACTGCAAAAAAATGTGGTAAGGCGATTCACTTTTTGTCCTGACTGCAAAGTGTTGTATTGGATTTGCCCCAAACATAACACATTATTGAATATCACAATCCATATTTTCAAGCATGGTGGTGGCTGCATCATGTTATGGGTATGTTTATAATCGTTGAGGACAGGGAAGTTTTTCAGGATAAAAAAGAAACGGATCTAAGCGCAGGCAAAATCCTAGAGGAAAACCTGGTTCAGTCTGCTTTCCACCAGACACTGGGAGATGAATTCACCTTTCAGCAGGACAATAACCTAAAGCACAGGCAAAATCCTAGAGGAAAACCTGGTTCAGTCTTCTTTCCACCAGACACTGGGAGATGAGTTCACCTTTCAGCAGGACAATAACCTGAAACACAAGGCCAAATCTACACTGGAGTTGCTTACCAAGAAGACTGTGAATAATTTCTGACTGGCCGAGTTACCGTTTTGACCTAAATCTACATGAAAATCTATGGCAAGACCTGTAAATGGTTGTCTAGCAACAATCAACAACCAATTTGACAGAGCTTGAAGAATTCTGTACAATCCAGCTATCCAAAGCTTTTAGATACTTATCCATAAAGACTCACAGCTTTAATCACTGCCAAAGGGGTTTTCTACCATTTATTGACTCAGGAGTGTGAATACTTATGTAAATTAGATATTTCTGTAATTCATTTTCAATAAATTTGCTAACATTTCTAAAACATGTTTTCACTTTGTCATTGTGTGGTATTATTGTGTGTAGATGGGTGAGAGAGAAACATCTATTTAATCCATGTTTTAGTCAGGCTGTAACACAAAATGTGAAATAAGTTGAGGGGTAAGAATACTTTCTGAAGGCTCTGTATATACAAGGTAAGTTCCAATACCATATTTACAATGTGCAGGGATACTGGAATGAGAAAGGTAGATATATATATATAGGAGAAAGGTGACTAGGCATAATGATATGTGATAAACAGAGTAGAAGCAGTGTAGATTTTGTGTGTGTGTGTGTGTGTGTGTGTGTGTGTGTGTGTGTGTGTGTGTGTGTGTGTGTGTGTGTGTGTGTGTGTGTGTGTGTGTGTGTGTGTGTGTGGAGCTGCGATTGCGTGCACGTCCGCATGTGTGTCTGTGTGTATTAATCAGCTGAGTACCCTTTTTCCACTGGGGAAGACAAACCTGTTCCACACCACGTGATTCTCTCTGTCACATATACACTCTATACACACACTTTCCCCCATTCACAGCAGACAGTACTTCCTTCGAGAGTAGAGTTGACCTGAGAGTGAGTGGAAAATTGTGATGATCTGCTGTGTGTTTTATCATAGGGGACACAGTCAAAGACCCTGAGACTGACACACAGCCCTGGGAGAAACATTCAGTCAGTGGGTGAAAGGCTGAGAGGGGTAAGATGGTGAAAGGCTGAGAAGCGTAAGATGGTGAAAGGCTGAGAAGGGTAAGATGGTGAAAGGCTGAGGGGTAAGACAACGGGGGTAAGACAACGCAGGAGTGGCTTGGGACAAGTCTCTGAATGTCCTTGAGTGGCCCAGCCAGAGCCCGGACATGAACCCAATCAAACATTTCTGGAGAGACTGAAAAGAATGAGAGAAACTCCCAACATACAGGTGTGCCAAGCTTATAGGGTCATACCCAAGACAAACTTAAGGCTGTAATCGCTGCCAAAGGTGCTTCAACAAAGTACTGAGTAAAGGATCTGAATGCTTATGTAAATGTCATATTTTGTGTTTTTAATACATTTGCAAAAATGTCTAAAAACCTGTTTTTGCTTTCTCATTTTGGGGTATTGTGTGTATATTGAGGAGGGAAAAAAATCAACTTTAGAATACATTTGTACCTTTATTTAACCAGTCAAGTCCGTTAATAACAAATTCTTATTTACAATGACAGTCTACTGGGGAACTGCCTTGTTCAGGGGCAGAGTGACAGATTTTTACCTTGTCAGGTCTGGGATTCGATCCAGCAACCTTTTGGTTACTGGCCCAATGCTCTAACCTCTAACTAGGCTATCTGCCGCCCCAAAGCACCTCGTGGTTGTAACGTAACAAAATGTGGAAAAGTCAAGGGGTCTGAATACTTTCCGAAGGCACTGTATGCCCACCCTGCCCGCCCAATGGCTGCGCCCCTGCCCGCCCAATGGCTGCGCCCCTGCCCACCCAATGGCTGCGCCCCTGCCCACCCAATGGCTGCGCCCCTGCCCATCCAATGGCTGCGCCCCTGCCCACCCAATGGCTGCGCCCCTGCCCACCCAATGGCTGCGCCCCTGCCCACCCAATGGCTGCGCCCCTGCCCACCCAATGGCTGCGCCCCTGCCCAGTCTTGTGAAATCAATCGATTAGGGCCTAATTATTTTTTTTTATTAACTGATTTCCTTATATGAACTGTAACTCAGCAACATCTTTGAAATTGTTGCATGTTGATTTCATATTTTTGTTCAGTATATTCAATTCAATTCGAGTCTTGATTGTCAGTTGTTGTAAAAGGAACCAAAACGGCTGACTCCTCTGTAAACTTAAGGGTTAACCTCACAAAGCAGAGACTGAAATCTGAGAACTGACAGAGGAAACAGAAAGAGAGAGAGGAAATGGGGACTGGTGACTTCTGGGTATTGAAGAGAAGAGGAAGAATCCCTCCCTTGCTTTGAGGGCTGTCCTTCTGCTATTCTGACTGACACAACCCACTCTCTCTCTCCCCCGCTCTCTCTCTCTGTCTCTTTCCATCCCTTCCTCCTCCGTTAGTGCCGTCTTTGGTCTGAGGAAGGCAGGACTGGACCGGAAACCACAAAGGGGGACCACATTCAGTGTCGCACACAGACGGTACTTGCTGAACTGTTAAATTGTTCCCTCACTTACTGATCTGGGCTAATTCAGCCTCAAGGAATGTGCTAGAGCTGAGTCACACTTCCTCCTGGATATGACATCACTTCCTCCTGAATATGACAGCACTTCCTGTCTTCCACGCTACTGATGTAACCCCACCCTCTCCCTGCTTCCCTCACTCCTCCTCCCTTAACCCTCTCTTCCCCTCACCCCCGCCCAATCTGCTTCCTCTTAAAGTTAAAGGTTTTAAGGGGACATTAGCAACAGCCACAATCAATGGATTTCTGAGGCACCTGTACAGTACGCCTCTCTAGCTTAGCACACGACTACAAACAGCTGTCATTCAGTCATTCGTTGAATTGACATTTTCTTTCTATCCTGTATGGGAAAGTTTAAATTCATCGATTGATGCATCAATTGAGTGAGTTGAAATGGAATGAAGCGCAACCTTACTAAGTCATCCCTATCCTTCGTTTTTAAACTAAGCTCCCATTATGTTATCTATCTAGGGTTAAAGGTCAGGTTAGGTTTAAGGTTAGGGTCCCATTCTTAGCCTGGTCAGATATAGAAAAGACTGTGGGATACACTTTTATTATTAAACAATGGTTATTTGTGTGGTGTTTGAACAATCTGATCCACTTTATCACTGTGATAATTACAATGAGAACTGAAGTGAGCTCCAAAAGTATTGGGACAGTGACAATGTTGTTGTTGTTTTGGCTCTGTACTCTGTACTTTGGATTTGAAAGGATACAATGACTATGAGGTTAAGGTGCAGACTGTCAGCTTTAATTTGAGGGCATTTTCATCCATATCGGGTCAACCGAAATTACTGCACTTTTTGCACATAGTCCTCCCATTTTAGGCCCACAAAGGTATTGGGAAAAATGCACTTATATGTGTATTAAAGTAATAAAAAGTTTAGCATTTTGTCCCATATAACTAGGATGCAGTGATTAAATCAGTCTTGAGACCAAATTGTTGGATGCATTTGCTTTTTTGATTTGCTTGTACTTTCTGTGACCAATAGTAATGAACGACAAATAATGTATTGTCGTTTTGGAGTCACTTTTACTATAAGTAAAAATAGAATGTTTGTAAACACTTCTACATTCATGTGGATGATACCATGGTTACGGATAATCCTGAATTAATCGTCAATTATGATGAGTGAGAAAGTTTACAGACAAACAAATATCATACCTGCCACAAAAATTAAAAAAATAATGGGGGTATGATATTTGTGCGTCTGCATCTTTCTCAGTCAGAACGATCCATAATTCACTCAGGACTGTAATTTCTTAACAGTTGAAAATGCCCTCAAATTAAAGCTGACAGTCTGCTCTTTAACCTCATGGTCATTGTATCATTTAAAATCCAAAGTGATGGAGTACAGAGACAGAACAACAACAACATGTATCACTGTCCCAATACTTTTGGATCTCATTGTATGATTCACTCACTGAAGTCCTGCTCCAAGACTGTTGGGCTGGAGCCAAGGGACTCACTCAGTCCAAAACCCCCTTACTTCCCTCTCCTACACACACACACACACACACACACACACACACACACACACACACACACACACACACACACACACACACACACACACACACACACACACACACACACACACACACACACACACACACACACACACACACACACACACACACACACACACACACAGGGCTGTGCACAGACCTTTCAGGGGCAGGTGTTCAAATTTAAAAAACAAACTCTCTTCTGCTTGTAACAATCAACCAGTCTGCCCTACTGTATCACCTGCTCAGAAGACCATTACTCAGGGAACTAAAACCATTTTCTTATTAAAATGCTAAAGAAATGTCCTAAATGCATTAATTCCATGGTAGAAAAATAGAATCCTGTATGTAGGCAAATACCGCTGGATCTGCCAAGAGGTCTGGACTATTATAGCACATGATAACCACAGAGTCACTGGTTCAAGCTTCCATCTAGCTGTTCCTTCTTAACTGCTACATTAGTAATGAAGTTATTAGAAATATTGAGGGAGCGTTGACCCTTCACCTACTTTACTCTGTATGATTGTAATGTGTCTGAATATGACTAAACCTAACCTTAGCCACAATGGATTAACATGTGCCCACTGTTTCAAATGAGCAATGTGCTACAGGCACGTTGCGGCAGGGTAGTCTAGTGGTTAGAGCGTTGGACTAGTAACCGGAAGGTTGCAAGTTCATATCCCCGAGCTGACAAGGTACAAACAACTCTGTCGTTCTGCCCCTGAACAGGCAGTTAACCCACTGTTCCTAGGCCGTCATTGAATATAAGAATTTGTTCTTAACTGACTTGCCTAGTTAAATAAAGGTTTTAAAAAATTGTCTTATTTAAAAAATTGTTACAACATTCAACTGACAAAAATAAAGGCGGGTTTGTAAAAAAAAACTCACCTGTAGAGTAAAGATCTCCTCCAGTGATATCAATCTCTGACAACAACAAAAAGTCCCATCTCATGTTTTGCCCTTACAGAAAAAGATTGCATACTGCAATCTAACCACAAAATTACTGCAATAAAAATATTTTTTATTTATTTTTGGACAGAGTATCGCAGTATACTGCACTTTGACTGAAATATTTTTTCCAAAGGCTGATAATACAGATTTGTTGTGAACAGTGCCACCACATGGCTTTTTTCTTTGTCAATATTGACCACATGCATCAAGTAGGAGAGACTACATTGATGAATGTCTTTTTAATGGAAAAACTATGGAAACCAAGATAAACTAAATCTTTACCCAATGCAATCCTTCTACCAATAAGATGTATCATGTTTGGTATAACTAAGGCATGTGGAATGTCCTATCATATTCCTTTGGAGAGCACAAGTCTCTGACAAGAATGTCCTGTAACGCAAACTTAAAAGTACCCAACGTGTGTTACTCACAATGGGAAATAAACCAACCCCCCATTAATAAAAAAATAAAATATTGAAACACGCTATAACTAGACCATTGTGCCCAAACCAATTTAACATCAATGTCTCACTGCAGAGCGACCTCAAGGTCCTAATCCCCAGATCTGCTTTCACTCCTGAATTAGTCATAGGTCATATAGGAATGCACAGGAGTGGTGTTGTTGACAAATATAGCGCGAGTAGACAGAGCTTCCCACTGAGTCCTCCTCCAGTCCGCAAAACATGGGGTACGGCTCAGTGGATGAAAGCAAAGTGAAGTAGTTTATTATTTTACACCTGGCATTATTATTTAAATCCTGTGACTCGGTACGTTACGATGCAAACCTCTAGAAACAACACTCGGCACATCCGATGAGTCATGGCAGAGAGCAGCCTGTAACCTGACAGGAATCCAGGGGAATTCTACCAGAATGTGGCTTTACATGCATTAGCGATGCGCTGGTTGACTCATAACCCGCAGTCCCGGTGGTTATATCTGTAGGGCGGACAGGTTTAGGGGTTGGAGGCGCCGTATGGAGGGTGTGACGCAATTGCGGCGCCTCTGGAGGCACACAGAGGCCAAATTGAGCTCCGTACCGCGTCCTGTGCACCTCTCAAATTGTTAAACAATTTGGGAGGGCTTCGTATAGCTCTGCATTGACATGATTGGTTGAGGGTAGGTGAGGGCAAGAGGTACTGTATAAACACAAACTCACTTCCTTGACAACTTCCTTCACAACAGCTCTACCACTGCTCGGGAAGTGCAAGAAGTATGAATGCCCTGACCACACGTCTCCTACTTTCCTTTGGACACACCCACTCCTGTCCACACCTCTACTACTTTCCTTTGGACACACCCACTCCTGTCCACACCTCTACTACTTTCCTTTAGACACGCCCACTCCTGTCCACACGTCTCCTACTTTCATTTGGACACACCCACTCCTGTCCACATGCCTCCTACTTTCCTTTAGACACACCTACTCCTGTCCACACGCCTACTACTTTCCTTTGGACACACCCACTCCTGTCCACACGCCTACTACTTTCCTTTAGACACACCCACTCCTGTCCCCCCCTCTACTACTTTCCTTTGGACACACCCACTCCTGTCCACACCTCTACTACTTTCCTTTGGACACACCCACTCCTGTCTACACCTCTACTACTTTCCTTTAGACACACCCACTGCTGCCCACACCTCTACTACTTTCATTTGGACACACCCACTCCTGTCCACACGCCTCCTACTTTCATTTAGACACACCCATTCCTGTCCACACGCCTACTACTTTCATTTGGACACCCCCTCAGCTGCAGCTACCCAGTTCTCTTCACATCCGGAGGGACACAGGACCGCAACCGCAAAGGGCATGTGCGCTTGGTGACTCACAGGGCGAGCGAGGAACCTATTTCTGGGACGTATTTATAGAGCCATGCGCACATGTGGAGACAAAGTTCTACTACAGTAGTTGACAGACAGGAGACAAGAGACTGAATCTGAAGGTCAGATAGAAGACAAGAGACTCAATCTGAAGGACAGACAGGAGACAAGAGACTCAATCTGAAGGACAGACAGGAGACAAGAGACTGAATCTGAAGGACAGACAGGAGACAAGAGACTGAATCTGAAGGACAGACAGGAGACAAGAGACTGAATCTGAAGGACAGACAGGAGACAAGAGACTGAATCTGAAGGACAGACAGGAGACAAGAGACTGAATCTGAAGGACAGACAGGAGACAAGAGACTGAATCTGAAGGACAGACAGGAGACAAGAGACTGAATCTGAAGGACAGACAGGATACAAGAGACTGAATCTGAAGGACAGACAGGAGACAAGAGACTGAATCTGAATGACAGACAGGAGACAAGAGACTGAATCTGAAGGACAGACAGGAGACAAGAGACTGAATCTGAAGGACAGACAGGAGACAAGAGACTGAATCTGAAGGACAGACAGGAGACAAGAGACTGAATCTGAAGGACAGACAGAGCAGTGTGCTCAGATTCTGGAACACAGGGTTGTTTTCATGTGCGTGCTCTTCATTGCACTGTCCTTGTTTATTCCTGTTGACTGTTGAACAACTGAATGGCAATATGAGATCGTGTCATTGTAATACCTTTACTATGGGACTAAGATACAATATGTTTGCCCTGTAGTCCTAGTGAAAGTTGGATAACGCAATTAAGAAAGCTGCCAGGAATTAAAATGGGGAAAAAAGCATAGCTAAATATTTCATTAAACTAATAGGGAGTCCTTCAAATGTGGGAAACATGAATAAACAAGTTATAGACATGTTTTCTAAGCAGGACCAGAAAGGGAATAAACTACATCATGATCAGATTGCACTGTGATGGTCCTGATGTTTCAGAAGTGATGCTTCGTAAAAGGCACCTTCAAATGTAACTGCATAAACTGTATTTAAAATCATAAAATATAAATTCCATGTATTAGCATATTCTGGTTGAGAAACAGAATATTTCCAATCCTTTATCTCCCTCTCCCTATCCCATGAACATGCTTCTAACCCAGTGAACCTTGTCCGTCACATTTTTTCAACAGCCCACCACTTCCACAACTGACTGTGCTTCCCTCTGGGCAGGTGAAATATTATTCTACCCTACTGTTCATCCAGTTTCCTCCCCCAAAACATTGACATGTGTGTTATGTGCTGAAGTGTGTGTGACTCACGGGATATAAGTGTTATGGTGCGTGAATGAGGACCCAAAAGCGAACTAACGTAAACAGGGCTTCTTTAATAACAAAACATACGTAGGCTCAGATGGACCGGCAGATTCCGACAGGACAGGACAAGGTTGCAGCAAACATGACGATAGTCTGGTTCAGGCATGAATAACACAAACAAACAAGAATCCGACAAGGACAGGAGCAGAAACAGAGAGAGATATAGGGACCTAATCAGAGGGAAAAAGGGAACAGGTGGGGAACGGGGTGAATGGGTAGTTAGAGGAGACAAGGGACAGCTGGGGGAAAGCGGGGGAGAAAAGGTAACCTAACACGACCAGCAGAGGGAGACAGGGTGAAGGGAAAGGACAGAGACAAGACAACATGACAGTACATGACAGTACCCCCCCACTCACCGAGCGCCTCCTGGCGCACTCGAGGAGGAAACCTGGCGGCAACGGAGGAAATCATCAATCAGCGCACGGTCCAGCACGTCCCGAGAGGGAACCCAACTCCTCTCCTCAGGACCGTACCCCTCCCAGTCAACTAGGTACTGATGACCACGGCCCCGAGGACGCATGTCCAAGATTTTACGGACCCTGTAGATAGGTGCGCCCTCGACAAGGATGGGGGGGGGGGGGGGAAGACGAGCGGGGGCGCGAAGAACGGGCTTAACACAGGAGACATGGAAGACCGGGTGGACGCGACGAAGATATCTCGGAAGAAGAAGTCGCACTGCGACAGGATTAATGACCTGAGAGATACGGAATGGACCAATGAACCGCGGGGTCAACTTGCGAGAAGCCGTCTTAAGGGGAAGGTTCTGAGTGGAGAGCCAAACTCTCTGACCGCGACAATATCTAGGGCTCTTCGTTCTACGCTTATTAGCAGCTCTCACAGTCTGCGCCCTATAACGGCAAAGTGCAGACCTGACCCTCTTCCAGGTGCGCTCGCAACGTTGGACAAAAGCCTGAGCGGAGGGGACGCTGGACTCGGCGAACTGAGATGAGAACAACGGAGGCTGGTACCCGAGGCTACTCTGAAAAGGAGATAGCCCGGTCGCAGACGAAGGAAGCGAGTTGTGGGCGTATTCTGCCCAGGGGAGCTGTTCTGACCAAGACGCAGGGTTGCGAAAAGAAAGACTGCGTAAGATGCGACCAATAGTCTGATTGGCCCGTTCTGCTTGACCGTTAGACTGGGGGTGAAAGCCGGAAGAGAGACTGACGGAAGCCCCAATCAAACGGCAAAACTCCCTCCAAAATTGAGACGTGAATTGCGGACCTCTGTCCGAAACGACGTCTGACGGAAGGCCATGAATTCTGAAAACATTCTCGATGATGATTTGTGCCGTCTCTTTAGCAGAAGGAAGCTTAGCAAGGGGAATGAAATGAGCCGCCTTAGAGAACCTATCGACAACCGTAAGAATAACAGTCTTCCCCGCTGACGAAGGCAGTCCGGTGACAAAATCTAAGGCGATGTGAGACCACGGTCGAGAGGGAATAGGAAGCGGCCTGAGACGGCCGGCAGGAGGAGAGTTACCGGACTTAGTCTGCGCGCAGACCGAACAAGCAGCCACGAAACGACGCGTGTCATGCTCCCGGGTGGGCCACCAGAAACGCTGGCGAATGGAAGCAAGCGTACCCCGAACGCCAGGGTGGCCGGCTAACTTGGCAGAGTGAGCCCACTGAAGAACGGCCAGACGAGTAGGAACGGGAACGAAAAGAAGGTTCCTAGGACAAGCGCGCGGCGACGGAGTTTGAGTGAGTGCTTGCTTTACCTGCCTCTCAATTCCCCAGACAGTCAATCCGACAACACGCCCCTCAGGGAGAATCCCCTCGGGGTCAGTGGAGGCTACTGAAGAACTGAAGAGACGAGACAAAGCATCAGGCTTGGTGTTCTTAGAGCCCGGACGATAAGAAATCACGAACTCGAAACGAGCGAAAAACAGCGCCCAACGCGCCTGACGCGCATTAAGTCGTTTGGCAGAACGGATGTACTCAAGGTTCCTATGGTCAGTCCAAACGACAAAAGGAACGGTCGCCCCCTCCAACCACTGTCGCCATTCGCCTAGGGCTAACCGGATGGCGAGCAGTTCGCGGTTACCCACATCATAGTTACGTTCCGACGGCGACAGGCGATGAGAAAAATACGCGCATGGGTGGACCTTGTCGTCAGAGAGGGAGCGCTGAGAAAGGATGGCTCCCACTCCCACCTCTGACGCGTCAACCTCGACAACGAACTGTCTAGAGACGTCAGGTGTAACAAGGATAGGAGCGGATGTAAAACGATTCTTGAGGAGATCAAAAGCTCCCTGGGCGGAAACGGACCACTTAAAGCACGTCTTGACAGAAGTAAGGGCTGTGAGAGGAGCTGCCACCTGACCGAAATTACGGATGAAACGACGATAGAAGTTTGCGAAGCCGAGAAAGCGCTGCAGCTCGACGCGTGACTTAGGGACGGGCCAATCAATGACAGCTTGGACCTTAGCGGGATCCATCTTAATGCCTTCAGCGGAAATAACAGAACCGAGAAATGTGACGGAGGAGGCATGAAAAGTGCACTTCTCAGCCTTCACAAAAAGACAATTCTCTAAAAGGCGCTGGAGGACACGTCGAACGTGCTGAACATGAATCTGGAGTGACGGTGAAAAAATCAGGATATCGTCAAGGTAAACGAAAACAAAGATGTTCAGCATGTCTCTCAGGACATCATTGACTAATGCCTGAAAGACAGCTGGAGCGTTAGCGAGGCCGAAAGGAAGAACCCGGTATTCAAAGTGCCCTAACGGAGTGTTAAACGCCGTCTTCCACTCGTCCCCCTCCCTGATGCGCACGAGATGGTAAGCGTTACGAAGGTCCAACTTAGTGAAAAACCTGGCTCCCTGCAGGATCTCGAAGGCTGAAGACATAAGAGGAAGCGGATAACGATTCTTCACTGTTATGTCATTCAGCCCTCGATAATCTATGCAGGGGCGCAGAGACCCGTCCTTCTTCTTGACAAAAAAAACCCCCGCTCCGGCGGGAGAGGAGGAGGGGACTATGGTACCGGCGTCAAGAGCTACAGACAAATAATCTTCGAGAGCCTTACGTTCGGGAGCCGACAGAGAGTATAGTCTACCCCGGGGGGGGGTGGTTCCCGGAAGGAGATCAATACTACAATCATACGACCGGTGTGGAGGAAGAGAGGTGGCCCTGGACCGACTGAACACCGTGCGCAGATCGTGATATTCCTCCGGCACCCCTGTCAAATCACCAGGCTCCTCCTGTGAAGAAGAGACAGAGGAAACAGGAGGGATAGCAGACATTAAACATTTCACATGACAAGAGACGTTCCAGGAGAGGATAGAATTACTAGACCAATTAATGGAAGGATTATGACAAACTAGCCAGGGATGGCCCAAAACAACAGGTGTAAAAGGTGAACGAAAAATTAAAAAAGAAATGGTTTCACTATGATTACCAGAAACAGTGAGGGTTAAAGGTAGCGTCTCACGCTGAATCCTGGGGAGAGGACTACCATCCAGGGCGAACAAGGCCGTGGGCTCCTTTAACTGTCTGAGAGGAATGTCATGTTCCCGAGCCCAGGTCTCGTCCATAAAACAGCCCTCCGCCCCAGAGTCTATTAAGGCACAGCAGGAAGCTGACGAACCGGTCCAGCGTAGATGGACCGACAAGGTAGTGCAGGATCTTGAAGGAGAGACAGGAGTAGTAGCGCTCACCAGTAGCCCTCCGCTTACTGACGAGCTCTGGCCTTTTACTGGACATGAAGTGACAAAATGACCAGCGGAACCGCAATAGAGACAGAGGCGGTTGGTGATTCTCCGTTCCCTCTCCTTAGTCGAGATGCGGATACCTCCCAGCTGCATGGGCTCAGCACCCGAGCCGGCAGAGGAAGATGGTAGTGATGCGGAGAGGGAGGCGACGGAGAGCGCGAGCTCCTTTCCACGAGCTCGGTGACGAAGATCAACCCGTCGCTCAATGCGAATAGCGAGTTCAATCAAGGAATCCACGCTGGAAGGAACCTCCCGGGAGAGAATCTCATCCTTTACCTCTGCGCGGAAACCCTCCAGAAGACGAGCGAGCAAGGCCGGCTCGTTCCAGCCACTGGAGACAGCAAGAGTGCGAAACTCAATAGAGTAGTCTGTTATGGATCGATTGCCTTGACATAGGGAAGACAGGGCCCTGGAAGCCTCCTCCCCAAAAACAGATCGATCAAAAACCCGTATCATCTCCTCCTTAAAGTCTTGATACTGGTTAATACACTCAGCCCTTGCCTCCCAGATTGCCGTGCCCCACTCACGAGCCCGTCCAATAAGGAGAGATATGACGTAGGCGACACGAGCGGTGCTCCTGGAGTAAGTGTTGGGCTGGAGAGAAAACACAATATCACACTGGGTGAGGAACGAGCGGCATTCAGTGGGCTCCCCAGAGTAACACGGCGGGTTATTGATTCTGGGCTCCGGAGATTCGAAAGCCCTGGAAGTGGCCGGTGGATCGAGGCGGAGATGGTGAACCTGTTCTGTGAGGTTGGAGACTTGGGTGGCCAGGGTCTCAACGGCATGTCGAGCAGCAGACAATTCCTGCTTGTGTCTGCCTAGCATCGCTCCCTGGATCTCGACGGCTGAGTGGAGAGGATCCGAAGTCGCTGGGTCCATTCTTGGTCGGATTCTTCTGTTATGGTGCGTGAATGAGGACCCAAAAGCGAACTAACGTAAACAGGGCTTCTTTAATAACAAAACATACGTAGGCTCAGATGGACCGGCAGATTCCGACAGGACAGGACAAGGTTGCAGCAAACATGACGATAGTCTGGTTCAGGCATGAATAACACAAACAAACAAGAATCCGACAAGGACAGGAGCAGAAACAGAGAGAGATATAGGGACCTAATCAGAGGGAAAAAGGGAACAGGTGGGGAACGGGGTGAATGGGTAGTTAGAGGAGACAAGGGACAGCTGGGGGAAAGCGGGGGAGAAAAGGTAACCTAACACGACCAGCAGAGGGAGACAGGGTGAAGGGAAAGGACAGAGACAAGACAACATGACAGTACATGACAATAAGAGTAAAAACAAACTGGAATGGAACGCACACCAGCTGAGTCACTCTGTGAGTCACCCACTTAAAATACACCTTCATCATTTAACAACTGCTTTGAACTAAGAATCTGTTCTTTCTTGTATGGGTGGGTGTCAGAGGAGGCTGGTGGGAGGCACTATAGGAGGACAGGCTCATTGTATTGGCTGGAATGGAATGAATGGAACAGTATCAAACACATGTTTGACTCCGTTCCATTTGAATATGTCTGATGTGTGGAGTAATTACAATGTTGTTGATCCGTCCTCAGTTTTCTCCTACCACAGCCATTCAAATCTGTAGCTGTTTTAAAGTCACCATTGGCCTCATGGTGAAATCCCCGAGGGGTTTCCTTCCTCTACGGCAACTGAGTTAGGAAGGACGCCCGTATCTTTGTAGTGACTGGGTGTATTGATACACCATCCAAAGTGTAATTAATAAATAATTAATAAACATGCTCAAATGGATATTCAATGTCTGTTTTTTAGGTGCCCTTCTTTGCAAGGCATTTGAAAACCTCCCTGGTCTTTATGGTAAAATCAGTGTTTGAAATTCACTGCCTGACTGAGGGACCTTACAGATAATTGTATGTGTGGGGTATAGAGATTAAGTAGTCATTAAAAAATCATGTTAAACACATGCAAAATATTATATGATTTGTGAAGCACAATTTTATGCACACTTGTGTGACGGGTACAGGTGTGTATGGGTACAGGTGTCTATGGGCACATTATTATCCCTGAATGTATTTAGGCTTGCCACAGCAAAAGTGGTTGAATACTTATTGACTTAAGACACTTCAGCTTTTCAATTGTAATTAATTTGCGAACATTTCTAAAAACATAATTCCACTTTGAATATTATGGGATATTGTGTGTAAGCCAGTCACATGAGATCTCTATGTAATGAATGTTAAGTTCTGGCTCGAACACAACAACATGTGGAAAAGGTTGAGGGGTTGTGAGTACTTTCTGAAGGTACTGTATTATTACTGGTGTCACTACGTCAGACTTGCCACTGGACGACCTCTCTCAAGTTTAGCTAGAGGGACACCTACTGGTTATGCATTAGTTCTGCACACTACGATTATAAGACCAGAATGTTCATACATAAAATGCCCAACGCAGCCATTTTTATCTCAATATCAAATTATGAAGTACCTTACTGTGACTGTTTTCAATTAAAATTGTACAAAATAAATGTAAAAAAATACACATTTCTCAAACAAGAATTTAGCTAGGACTGGCTGGGAGTGGTCTGAGTGTGGAGGGAAAACTGAAAACTAGCTGTTATTGGCAGAGAGGTTTGGAACTCTTTCTTTTTGGTCTATTAACTAATTAAACCCCCGACAAATCTCCATCCAACCAAAACAGGCTGACATTTTCTGCTGTGATTTCAAACAGTTTTTACACTAAAAGGGCATTATTATAATTTTCACAATTTCACATTATTATTCCAACCTCATAGTGTGGAAATATATATAAAACACAGAGAAATCACATTTTTGACTGCACTGGGCCTTTAGCTAAGTAAGGCAACACAAGATTGTTTATTCACTTAGTTCAATTAATCAATCAATCAATCAAATGTATTTATAAAACATTTTTTACATCAGCAGACGTCACAAAGTGCTGTACAGAAACCAAGTCTAAAACCCCAAACAGCAAGCAATGCAGGTGTGGAAGCACGGTGGCTAGGAAAAACTCCCTAGAAAGGCCAAAACCTAGGAAGAAACCTAGAGAGGAACCAGGCTATGTGGGGTGGCCAGTCCTCTTCTGGCTGTGCCGGGTGGAGATTATAATAGAACATGGCCAAGATCAAATGTTCATAAATGACCAGCAAAGTCAAATAATAATAATCACAGTAGTTGTCAAGAGTGCAACAGGTCAGCACCTCAGGAGTAAATGTCAGTTGGCTTTACATAGCCGATCATTAAAAAGTATCTCTACCCCTCCTGCTGTCTCTAGAGAGTTGAAAACAGCAGGTCTGGGACAGGTAGCACGTCCGGTGAATAGGTCAGGGTTCCATAGCCGCAGGCTAAACAGTTGAAACTGGCGCAGCAGCACGGCCAGGTGGACTGGGGACAGCAAGGAGTCATCATGCCAGGTAGTCCCGAGGCATGGTCTTAGGGCTCAAGTCCTCCGAAAGAGAGAAAGAAAGAGATAATTAGAGAAAGCACACTTAAATTCACACAGGAAACCGGATAAGACAGGAGAAATACTCCAGATATAACAGACTGACCCTAGCCACCCGACACAAACTACTGCAGCATAAATACTGGAGGCTGAGACAGGAAGGGTCATGAGACTGTGTCCCCATCTGATGATACCCCTGGACAGGGCCAAACAGGCAGGATATAATCCCACCCACTTTGCCAAAGCACAACCCCGACACCACTAGAGGGATATCTTCAACCACCAACTTACCATCCTGAGACGAGGCCGAGTACAGCCCACAAGATCTCAGCCACGGCACGAACCCAAGGGGGGCGCCAACCCAGACAGGAAGGCCACGTCAGTGACTCAACCCACCCCTTCTAGGGATGGCAAGGAAGAGCACCAGTAAGCCAGTAACTCAGCCCCTGTAATAGGGTTAGAGTCAGAGAATCCCAGTGGAAAGAGGGGAACAGCAAGGGCAGTCCGTTGCTCCAGAGCCTTTCCATTCACCTTCACACTCCTGGGCCAGACTACACTCAATCATATGACCTAGTGAAGAGATGAGTCTTCAGTAAAGACTTAAAGGTTGAGACCGAGTCTGCGTCTCTCACATGGGTAGGCAGACCATTCCATGAAAATGGAGCTCAATAGTAGAAGGCCCTGCCTCCAGCTGTTTGCTTAGAAATTCTAGGAGGCATGTGTCTTGTGACCGTAGCGTACGTGTAGGTATGTACGGCAGGACCAAATCGGAAAGAAAGGTAGGAGCAAGCCAATGTAATGCTTTGTAGGTTAGCAGTAAAACCTTGAAATCAGCCCCTGCCTTGACAGGAAGTAATAGAATCCTGACTAGAACCAAAAAATGCGATAATATCAGCTGTGTTTAGCACCAACTACAGTTTATTTAGTGCTTTATCCGGGTAGCCGGAAAGTAGAGCATTGCAGTAGTCTAACCTAGAAGTAACAAAAGCATGGATTCATTTTTCTGCATCAGTTTTGGACAGAAAGTTTCTGATTTTTGCAATGTTACATAGATGGAAAAAAGCTGTCCTTGAAACAGTCTTGATATGTTCGTCAAAAGAGAGATCTGGATCCAGAGTAATGCCGAGGTCCTTCACAGTTTTATTTGAGATTACTGTACAACCATCAAGATTAATTGTCAGATTCAACAGAAGATCTCTTTCTTTCTTGGGACCGAGAACAAGCATCTCTGTTTTGTTCGAGTTTAAAAGTAGAAAGTTTGCAGCCATCCACTTCGTTATGTCTGAAACACAGGCTTCTAGTGAGAGCAATGGGGCTTCAACATGTTTCATTGAAATGTACAGCTGTGTGTCATCCGCATAGCTGTGAAAGTTAACATTATGTTTTTGAATGACATCCCCAAGAGTTAAAATATATAGCGAAAACAATAGTGGTCCTAAAACGGAACCTTGAGGAACACCGAAATGTACAGTTAATTTGTCAGAGGACAAACCATTCACAGAGACAAACTGATATCTTTCCAGCAGATAATATCTAAACCAGGCCAGAACTTGTCCGTGTAGACCAATTTGGGTTTCTAATCTCTCCAAAAGAATGTGGTGATCGATGGTATCAAAGGCAGCACTAAGGTCTAGGAACACGAGGACAGATGCAGAGCCTTGGTCTGACGCCATTAAAAGGTAATGTACCACCTTCACAAGTGCAGTCTCATTGCTATGATGGGGTCTAAAACCAGACTGCAGCATTTCGTATACATTGTTTGTCTTCAGGAAGGCAGTGAGTTGCTGCGCAACAGCTTTTTCTAAAAGTTTTGAGAGGAATGGAAGATTCGATATAGGCCGATAGTTTTTTATACTGTATTTTCAGGGTCAAGGTATGGCTTTTTCAAGAGAGGCTTTATTACTGCCACATTTAGTGAGTTTGGTTCACATCCGGTGGAGAGAGAGCCGTTTATTATGTTCAACATAGGAGGGGCAAGCACAGGAAGCAGCTCTTTCAGTAGTTTAGTTGGAATAGGGTTCAGTATGCAGCTTGAAGGTTTAGAGGCCATGATTTTTTCATCATTGTGTTAAGAGATTTAGTACTAAAACACTTTGTCACGACTTCCACCGAAGATTGCTCCTCTTCCTGTTCGGGCGGCGCTCGGCGGTCGTCATCACCGGTCTAGCTGCCACCGATCCCCTATTCCTTTTCTGTTGGTTTTGTCTTATTGGTTACACCTGTTTCTTGTTTGGGTTTGAATAAATACGGTGACTCCGCACCCACTACTCCTAGAAGTCGTAACAGAGTTGTGCAGACTCAGGACAACTGAGCTTTGGAGGAATACACAGATTTAAAGAAGGAGTCCGTAATTTGCTTTCTAATGATCATGATCTTTTCCTCAAAGAAGTTCATGAATTTATTACTGCTGAAGTGAAAGCCATCCTCACTTGGGGAAGGCTGCTTTTTAGTTAGCTTTGCGACAGTATCAAAAATAAATTTCAGATTGTTCTTATTTTCCTTAATTAAGTTGGAAAAATAGGAGGATCGAGCAGCAGTGAGGGCTCTTCGATACTGCACGGTACTGTCTTTCCAAGCTAGTCGGAAGACTTCCAGTTTGGTGTGGCACCATTTCCGTTCCAATTTTCAGGAAGCTTGTCTCAGAGCTCGGGTATTTTCTGTATACCAGGGAGCTAGTTTCTTAGGACAAATGTTTTTATTTTTTAGGGGTGCTACTGCATCTAGGGTATTGCGCAAGGTTAAATTGAGTTCCTCAGTTAGGTGGTTAACTGATTTTTGTCCTCTGACGTCCTTGGGTAGGCAGAGGCAGTCTGGAAGGGCATCAAGGTATCTTTGGGTTGTCATAGCACAACTTTTGATGCTCCTTGGTTGGGGTCTGAGCAGATTATTTGTTGTGATTGCAACCATAATAAAATGGTGGTCCGATAGTCCAGGATTATGAGGAAAAACATTACAATCTACAACATTTATTCCATGGGACAAAACTAGGTCCAGAGTATGACTGTGGCAGTGAGTAGGTCCAGAGACATGTTGGACAAAACCCACTGAGTCCACTTTTGGAGTGGGTTTGTGGACTTTTCCATGTGAATATTAAAGTCACCAAAAATGTTAACATTATCTGCTATGGCTACATATAGAGATATTTTATATTTAACTAGGCAAGACAGGGAATTTTTACTAGGATTAAATGTCAGGAATTGTGAAAAACTGAGTTTAAATGTATTTGGCTTAGGTGTAAGTAAACTTTCGACTTCAAATGTATATTAAATCTCCTAGATAGAGGACAGACACTTCAAAACTTTAATCCTTGTGATTTATTTTTTGACTGTCTTTTCGTCCTTTCATGAATGTGTTATTCATTTAGTTTCTATGGGCTATAGTATTAAAGGCCAAATTCAATATTTTAGGAAATAAATACACTGACCATGGAGATCACAATAAAAGCAGCAGAGAAATCAGGTGACTTTCTGTCCAGAACAGAAGGAACCCCTTTGATGCAGCTGCTGCCTTCATCCCCCCTGTACGTAGTTTAAAGGGGTTCCTACTGTGGAGACAGAGTCCTGGAACAACCCAGTGGCAAGCCCTCTGATGTTTGTTCACCATCTTACCCTCCTCCTCTCCTCCGCTGCTCTTCTCTGTATCCTGTTTCCTTCTCTCTTTTTAAAAATGTTCTTCTCCTCTTGTCTTCTCTCACCTCCTCCACTCCCCATTCCCAGATGTTCCCGGGCACAGAGGGCTGGCCGTTCCACCGCCACCAGGGCTCGTGTGGCAGGCTGATGGTGTGGGCGAGCTCCAGACCTCTGTGGGGCCTTTTCTAGTTCCTCCAGGGAGTTCCTCTAGAGGAATGATTAGGCCTACCAGCTGCTCCAGATCACCCAGGACCTGCGCCACAACAGCCTGGGCTTCCTGCTCTACTATACCCGGATAGGGGAGGACATGTTCAGCTTGCTAGATAACCAGAATGTTCATCACAGATGCCAGCAGCATAGGAGTCATCGACCTGGAGCAGGGTGAGTGGAATGAATGGCTACCAGCGCTGATGTTACCGGAGTATGGGGAGACCGATGATGATGATGATGATAAGGGGTTGCACTTTCCCAAAGTACTCAAAGCTATATTACATGTGGTGGGCCGAAGCCAAAAAATGTGAAGTTGATCCATCCCCTTCGAGGAAGGAGCAGAATTGTTGTTTTAAATCATTAAAACATTCTTATGATGACTATAAAATTAGTTGACACCTTCAATTCTTGGCCATTTTCTCATAAAGAATATTTCAACAATGTCTGCTCGGGCAAATTTGCTGAACTGCTAAATGTAGAACCAATCAGAACTCCTGTACATTCCCTTCGTAATGAAGGCAGCCTATGGCCTGCTTCTATCTATGATGTAAGCAAAGCCTCGTGGAAACGTGAGCTGCTGTCTAATGAAGAGGAACACACACACACACACACACATACACACACACACACACACACACTTTCTCCAACATGCTCATAAACAGGCAAACACATATGGCTCATTCACTATATATACAAAAGTATGTATAAAATCGAGCACACAGCCATGAAATCTCCATAGACGAACATTGGCAGTAAAATGGCATTACTGGAGAGCTCAGTGACTTTCAACATGGCACTGCCATAAGATGCCACCTTTCCAACAATTCACTACATACATTTTCTGCCCTGCTACAGCTGCCCTGGTCAACTGTAAGTGCTGTTATTGTGACGTGGAAACATCTAGGTAGGCCACACAAGCTCACAGAACAGGACCGCTGAGTGCTGAAGAGCGTAGTAAGTAAAAATCATCTGTACTCAGATGCAACACTTACTACCGAGTTCCAAACTGCCTCTGGAAGCAAGTAAGCACAAGAATTGTTAGTCGGGAGCTTCATAAAATAGGTTTTCATGGCCGAGCACAATGCCAAGCGTCAGCTGGAGTGGTGTAAAGCTCGCTGCCATTGGACTCTTATGCAGTGGAAACGCATTCTCTGGAGTGATGAATCACACTACATCATCTGGCAGTCCAACAGACAAATCTGGGTTTGGCAGATTCCAGGAGAACGCTACCTGCCCCAATACATAGTGCCAACTGTAAAGTTTGGTGTAGGAGGAATAATAGTCTGGGGGTGTTTTACATTATCCGTGCCAGGCCCCTTAGTTCCAGTGAAGGGAAATCTTAACGCTACAGCATACAATGACATTCTAGACGATTCTGTGCTTCCACCTTTGTGGCAACAGTCTGGGGAAGGCCCTTTCCTGTTTGAGCATGACAATTCCCCTGTGCACAAAGCGAGGTCCATACAGAAATGTTTTGTCGGGATCGGTGTGGAAGAACTTGACTGGCCTGCACAGAGCCCTGACCTCAATTCCATCGAAAACCTTTGGGATGGTTTCAAACGCCAACTGCAAGCCAGACCTAATCGCCCAAAGGCAGTGCCCGACCTCACTGATGTTCTTATGGCTGAATGGAAGCAATTTCTCGCAGCAATGTTCCAACAATTTCTATTCATTTTTTTTACCTTTATTTAACTAGGCAAGTCAGTTAAGAACAAATTCTTATTTTCAATGACGGCCTAGGAACAGTGGGTTAACTGCACTAACTGCCATTAGTGGAAAGCATTCCCAGAAGAGTTGAGGCAGAAAAGAGGGGACCAACTCCATTTTAATGCCCATGATTTTGGAATGAGATGTTCGACGAACAGGTGTTCACATACTTTTGGTCATGTGGTGTAGCTAGCTCCCAAAGACTGAAATAAGATAAATATCTGTTTGAGTGGATTTAAATATCTGTTTTCATTGACCATTTAACCAATTTATTGAAAGCTAGTCTGAAAGCTACTGTTAATTTAACCAGTTTAACCAGTTCATTGAAAGCTACTGATAATTTGACTAGCCTAGCCAGCTACTGTAAATGTCTATTTGTGTTTCATTACCTCTCTGTCAGTGAATTCAATTTTTGAATCATGTTTTGGCATGATTATACACTCAGTGGCCAGTTTATTAGGCACACCCATCTAGTAGAGCCAGTCCCCCCCTTTCCCTCCAGAACAGCCAGACTTCTTTGGGGTATGGAAACATTGCTCAATTGGTATCAAGGGACCTAACGTGTGCCTGGAAAAACATCATTACACCACCGCCACCAGCCTGTACCGTTGACACCAGGCAGGATGGGGCCATGGACTCATGCTGCTATCGCCAAATCCTGACCAGGCAATGTTTTTCCACTCCTCAATTGTCCAGTGTTGGTGATCGTTGGAGTCGCTTCCGCTGGAGTCGCTTCTTCTTGTTCTTGGCTGATAGGAGTGGAACCCGCTGTGGTCGTGTGCTGCAGTAGCCCATCCGTGACACAGACCGATGAGTTGTGCAGAATAGCGTCTCGGAATGCACAACACTGTTGTGCTGCGCCGTTATTGGTCCGCTTGAGGCCTGCCTGTTCGCTTGCAAGATTCTTCCCATTCTCTCACCAACAAGCTGTTTTCACCCACAGGACTGCCACTGACTCAATGTTTTTTGTTTGTCGCACCATTCTCTATAAAACCTAGACACCGTCATGCGTGAGAAGCCCAGGATGCCAGCCGTTTCTGAGATACTGGAATCGGCGCGCCTGGCACCGACGATCATACCATGCTCAAAGTCGCTTAGGTTACACGCTTTATTAGGTGGTGTACCTAATAAACTGGCCAGGGAGTGTATGTCTCATTTCAAGTAATTAGTAGCAGGCTTAAAGAACCATTAAATAATATACTTTGCATAGAAACCAAAATAAAAGCATGTAGATGGTAAGGTGTGAGTGTGTGTAAGCAAACTAAGTGTGCGTGTCCTGTATCCTTCATTAAAGTGGCCTTTTATTGTCCACAGCACTGCTGTTTAATCAGCTTCTTGATATGACACACCTGTCAGGTGGATGGATTATCTTGGCAAAGGAGGCTCACTAACAGGGTTGTAAACAAATTTGTGCACAACATTTTTAATGTGCATTAAAGGAACACAATAGCCTCTGAACTACGAGCACACAAAATAGACCTGGGTTGGGTACGAAAGGGAAATAGCATTTTGAAACAGGGAGGTGCAACCTGAAATTACACTGAACAAAAATATAAATAATAATTTCTGGGAATATTTATTTTAGCTCATTAAACATGGGACTAACACTTTACATGTTGCGTTTATATTTTTGTTCAGTGCTTATTTCCCTATTGAACACAACCCAGGTTTCTTTTGCTCGTAATTCAGAGGCTATTGTGTTCCTTTAAGCGTGACTGTAACTCCGTATTAGAGGGACAATTTACTGAGATGATGTAATTGTCTACAAAGAGATGAAAATGCTACCCTGCGAGCTGTGAGTGTACAAACAGAACATCTAAAAACAATCAGATAAATAGTTCTAATAAGAGTCCTAAGGTCAAACAGTAGTTGTCTGAAGTAACTGCAAAGTTAATTTTCCTTATGAAACAAAAAAACTATATGTTCCACTGTTCTATCAGATCTACAGAAGCTCAGTGGGGATATGTAATGATGTCTGCTGTCTTTGTGTATAGTGGCATCATATGGAAGATTGGGTTGGAATTGCGGGGGAAATAAACCCACACACAGACTAGGGGAGAGAAGCTGATTTCTGACAGTATTTTTGAATTTAGTATTTTATTAGGATCCCCAATTAGATGCTGCCAAGGCATCGGCTACTCTTCCTGGGGTCCAAACAGAAATATGCCGGGCGCGGGAAGCTCCTGACAGACGTGCGGCTCTGGCAGCTCCTGACAGACGGGCGGCTCTGGCAGCTCCTGACAGACGGGAGAACCTGGAGGGAGGAGACGGAGAGACAGCCTGGTGCGTGGAGCAGCCACAGGACCCACCAGGCTGGGGAGACCTACAGGAGGCCTGGGGTGTGTGGAGGAGGCACCGGGTGGACCGGGCTGTGGGGGAGCACTGGAGCGCAGCCTTGGCACCACTCCTCCAAGCTGGGTGACCACCTTAGCCCAGACCCTCCAGAGTGCAGGCACAGGTTGAAACGGGCTGTGGGTGAGCACTGGAGATCTGGTGCATACCTCCCAGCGCCCTGGAGACACAGCAGATACAACTCACCACTATAACTGTTCCTCTGTCTGGAGATACAACTCACCACTAGAACTGTTCCTGTCCTTTAGCCATTTGGTTTGCCTCCCTGTTGTGCTGTCTCAGCATCTTCTCTGCTGTCAATCTGTACTTCTTCTTGTTCTCCGTCTGTCTGCCTGCTTAAGCCTTATACGTTATGTTGCAAATGAGTGCCTGTCATATGTGTTCCCGTGAATCAACACCTACCCTATGTGTTAATTATTATTATTACAGGGCTCCAAACTAACATTTTCCCCTGGCCCCTGACCAAATCATGAGTCGTCATCTTACAAAGTAGTTCATAGTGCTTCATTAAGAACTTTATAAATATACTGAGCTATTCAAGAAATAGTGTCTAACGCGTCCAAGCAGGAACGCATGACTCAAGATATTTTCTGCAACCTAATCCAGTGATTGTCAAGAATTTGGGGTTGACAATTAGACTATAGTTACTCTTATTTTACTGTCAAAATAGAACTCCTTTCCAGATTTATTTTTGTTCAATAGAGATTAATTACATACATATTTATGTGCACTAAGTAATATCACAGGAATTTTGGGTTTAACACTTAAGGAAGTGGAAACTCAACACATTAACTACAGTGAGGTCCAGGAGTATTGGAACAGTGATATATTTTGTTTGTTTTGGCTCTGTGCTCCAGCACTTTGGATTTGAAATGATACAATGACTTTAAGGTTAAAGTGCAGACTGGCAGCTTTAATTTGAGGTTATTTTCATTCATATCAGGTGAACTGTTTAGAAATGAACACACTTCTTATACATAGCCCAACTCATTTTTAGGGGACAAAAAGTATACAAATTCACATATATGCATTAAAGTATTTGGTCTCATATATTCATAGCACGCAATGACTACATCAAGCTTGGTGACTCTACAAATGTGTTGGATGCATATTGCCAGATGGCCAATCCACCCTACTACTGGCTATATGTCTAAAAAGAAGCAGCTGTAACGTGGCACCTTATAGGATTAAGATGTAATATTGTGGTAATTTAGAGCCCTCTGCAGGCAGGCTGCCCTCCACAATGACAAAGTGAAAACATGTTAATAAATGTTTGCAAATTTATTGAAAATGAGATACAGAAATATCTCATTTACATAAGTATCCACACCCCTGAGTCAATACATGTTAGAATTACCTTTCTGGGTTAGTCTCTAATAGCGTTGCACACCTGTATTGTACAATATTTGCACATTATTCTTTTAAAATTCTTCAAGCTCTGTCAAGTTGGTTGTTGATCATTGGTAGAAAGTCATTTTTAAGTCTTGCCAGAGATTTTCAATTTGTTGACTGTGGCCTGTGGAATGTTGTCCAACTCCTCTTTAATGGCTGTGTGAAGATGCTGGATATTGGCGGGAACTGGAACACGCTGTCATACACGTCGATCCAGAGCATCCCAAACAGGCTCAATGGGTGACATGTCTGATGAGTATGCAAGCAATGGAAAAACTGGGAAATGTTCAGCTTTGAAGAATTGTGTACAGACCTTTTGACATGGGGCCGTGCATTATCATGCTGAAACATGAGGTGATGGCGGCAGATGAATGGCACGACAATGGGCCTCAAGATCTCGTCACTGTATCTCTGTGCATTGAAATTGCCATCAAAAAAAGTATGTGTTTGTTGTCCGTAGCTTATGCCTGCCCATACCATTATTCCACCATGGGGCACTATGTTCAAAACATTGACAACAGCAAACCGCTCTCCCACGCAACGCCATACACACTGTTTGCCATCTGCCCATGAAGAGCACACGTCTCTGAAGTTGGTTACGACGCCAAACTGCAGTCAGGTCAAGACCCTGGTGAGGACGACGAGCTTCCCCGAGACTGTTTCAGACAGTTTGTGCAAAAATTATTTGGTTGTGTAAACCCACAGTTTCATCAGCTGTCCGGGGGGCCTGGTTTCAGACGATCCCACAGGTGAAGAAACGTGGAGTTCTGGGCTGGTGTGGTAACACGTGGTCTGCGGTTGTGAGGCTGGTTGAACGTATTGCCAAATTCTCTAAAACGACATTTGGAGGCAGCTTATGGTAGAGAAATGAACAATAAATTATCTGGCAAAAGCTCTGGCGGACATTCCTGCAGTCAGCATATCATTGGCACACTTTCTCAAAACTTGAGATATGTGACATTTTAGAGTAGCCTTTTATTGTTCCCAGCACAAGGTGCACCTGTGTACTGATCATGCTGTTTAATCAACTTCTTGATATGCCACACCTGTCAGGTGGATGGATTATCTTGGCAAAGGAGAAATGCTCACTAACAGGGATGTACGTTTCTTTTGAGAGAAATACGCTTTTTGTACATATGGAACATGTCTGGGATCTTTTATTTCAGCTCATGAAACATGGGACCAACACTTTACATGTTGCGTTTATATTTTTGTTCAGTGTATGAAGTGTGGTGATGTGTTGGATTTGCTCCCAACAAAATGCTTTGTATTCAGGACAAAGTTTATTTCTTTGCCACATTTTTTTCCAGTTTTACTTTAGTGCCTTGTTGTTTTGGAATCGAAAGGCTACCATCTGTTCACTATGTCGTTTACGAGGCCAATGGTAACTTAAAAACCGTTACAGAGTTTAATGGCTGTGATAGGAGTCAACAGAGGATGGATCAACAACATGGTAGTTACTCCGCAATACTAAAATGAAATCCCTGAGAGGTTTTCCTTCCTCTACAGAAACAATTAGGAAGGACTCCTGTATCTTTGTATTGACTGGGTATATTGATACACCATCCAAAGTGTAAATAATAACTTCACCATGCTCAAATGTATATTCAACGTCTGCTTTTTTTCTATACCCGTCTACCAATAGACGCCCTTCTTTGCGAGGCATTGGAAAACCACCAACAAATGTCGAGGGGTGTAAATACTTTCTAAAATGGCACTGTAGGCAGAGTATGGCTATGAGTAACAAAAGGAACAGTAGCAGCAGCGTTTATGAGTGGGAAAGTATGGTGTGGTGTCAGTATGTGAATCCAGCGATTAACTCGATGACATTTTTTTAACCATTTGATAGCCCTAGTAGTAATGCTTGCCTTCTTCAGACCTCAGCAGTGGTGTATCGGAGAAGTGGGTATACTTTTCATTTCCCCCAAAATCTCACAAAACGTGACATACACGCTGAATGACCTAAAATTATCAATCCCATAATTGGTTTTTCACAGTCAGGCCATCCTAAACTGTACAAGTAGGCTAATAGTAGACCTACTATTGAAACATGAGGCTGTTAACTGAGTCAGAAATTCACAGGCTTCAGAGGTTTCATTTTCTTCAGGTTCTCTCTCTCTCAAAGTTCCACTTCTTTTTCTAGAAAAACAACATAGGATGTTTTAAATCCACAACAATCCTTAAACCACATCGGGAAAATGTTAGAAATGTAGATTTGAGTGTAGTTACCCTTTATTTCAACTGTGCAGGCACCTGGCACTGTTGTTTGGTTTCTGTAGTGCACACGAGATGGATTACTGACGCAAACAATCACCATATCAGTGTGCCAGGTAAGTATATGCTACTTTGGGAGATACAGAAGTTAATGTTGAATGGAGGATTTCGGGAAAGCCATTCCATCTACCAGAAGAGTGTTAAGGCCTATCATTAGCATCGCTATATTCATTAGCATCGCTATATTCATTAGCATCGCTATGTCTTACCTTGTTTCAAAGCAGCCTATAGCCAAAATCCCACCATAGAAACATAGAGGCAATTATTTAATAAAATACTTCCTCATATGCGCTCTCCTGTTCTTTCGGTTTTCATAATCAACTTTCTTTCATAGCCAAATGCATTATCCTAGTTATATTAGCAACCCAAATGTAGTTTTTGCATCTTTGGATCTCCCCTCTTTCTAAATTTCTAATGGGATATTTCCATCTCTGTCCATGAAACTGCTCACATGTGTGGTGTGCATTTTAGAAGTGTCTTCCCGCAAATTGCATTTTGAAACATTTGTGAGTAGGCCTACCACCGTGTGCACATTGCTGTGCTTAAAATGTGAAGTAGTTTATCAACACTATAAGCTAAACGTTCTGATCTGTTCCATCAGCCTTCATTTACATGGCATATACCTCCACTACACTACTTCGACATCGTGGGGATTAAGGAGTACACAACTGGACATTGGCTAGCTACTATCAGGTAGTGAAGCAGTCAGCAGCTGACCTTGGCTAGCTACTATCCGGTAGTGAAGCAGTCAGCAGCTGACCTTGGCTAGCCAGTATCAGGTAGTGAAGCGGTCAGCAGCTGACCTTGGCTAGCCAGTATCAGGTAGTGAAGCGGTCAGCAGCTGACCTTGGCTAGCCAGTATCAGGTAGTGAAGCGGTCAGCAGCTGACTTTGGCTAGCCAGTATCAGGTAGTGAAGCAGTCAGCAGCTGACCTTGGCTAGCCAGTATCAGGCAGTGAAGCGGTCAGCAGCTGACCTTGGCTAGCCAGTATCAGGTAGTAAAGCGGCCAGCAGCTGACTTTGGCTAGCCAGTATCAGGTAGTGAAGCAGTCAGCAGCTGACCGTGGCTAGCCAGTATCAGGTAGTGAAGCGGTCAGCAGCTGACCTTGGCTAGTCAGTATCAGGTAGTGAAGCGGTCAGCAGCTGACCTTGGCTAGCCAGTATCAGGTAGTGAAGCGGTCAGCAGCTGACCTTGGCTAGTCAGTATCAGGTAGTGAAGCGGTCAGCAGCTGACCTTGGCTAGCTAGTATAGTGAAGCGGTCAGCAGCTGACCTTGGCTAGCCAGTATCAGGTAGTGAAGCGGTCAGCAGCTGACCTTGGCTAGCCAGTATCAGGTAGTGAAGCGGTCAGCAGCTGACCTTGGCTAGCCAGTATCAGGTAGTGAAGCGGTCAGCAGCTGACCTTGGCTAGCCAGTATCAGGTAGTGAAGCGGTCAGCAGCTGACCTTGGCTAGCCAGTATCAGGTAGTGAAGCGGTCAGCAGCTGACCTTGGCTAGCCAGTATAGTGAAGCGGTCAGCAGCTAACCTTGGCTAGCTAGTATAGTGAAGCGGTCAGCAGCTGACCTTGGCTAGTCAGTATCAGGTAGTGAAGCGGTCAGCAGCTGACCTTGGCTAGCTAGTATAGTGAAGCGGTCAGCATCTGTGCATCAGAGGAGAGATGAAACTAGAGAAGAAACACGAGCGAAGTTCCAGATGTAAATGAATACAACTTCTGTTTAATGACTCAAACATCCTTCAAACAATAAAACCATTTCAAGGAGTCTCTGGAAAAATGCTTTGCTAAAGCAGTTTTATTCGTATAGAAAACGTAGGAAGGGTTGTGTATAAAACTCCTTTAAATGGCAGGTCATCTGTGGGAATTACAGCATTCGATCAGCAAATATTTTCAAGCAATAAATATACATTTTATAAATAGTGTAAATTTACAACAAAGGTTAGGAAAAAAAAGTTTATTCCATAAAAGTCTCTTGGTGACTTGGCTGTTAATTTCTCTCTCATTGGAATAGTATTTTACCTACAGAACCAAACCATATGGTTCCAAAATAACTAAAACAGTAAAAAATATATATATTACTTTACAAATTGTTTTAAAATTTATTTTCTTGCCCAAAGACGACTTCTATTTACTAACATACAAAAGACCAGCGATTCTAGGACGTAGACTCAAGCGGGGGACACCAACTCAGAGCACGTTCGTATCAGCCCACAAACATAATTAAAAAAGGGAAATGTGTATCAAGTCAGTAGTCTTTGTGTGATGTTGTTGCCAGTTTTAACAAAATATATACAAAAGAAATGCAGTCATCATTTTTGTCAGCTATTGTGCCAAACAGCAATTAAGTAGTTTTTTGGAGGGTATCTGTACTTTACTATTTATATTTTTAACAACTTTTATTTCGCTACATTTCTAAAAAAAAAAGAAATTTTTACTCCATACATTTTCCCTGACACCCAAAAGTACTCGTTACACTTGAAATGCTTAGCAGGACAGGAAAATGGTCTAATTCACACACTTATCAAGAGAACATCCCTACTGCCTCTGATCTGGCAGACTCACTAATCACTAGACTCATTTGTTAATGATATCTGAGTGTTGGAGTGTGCCCCTTGCTATCTGTAAATTAAAAAAATAATAATAATATGTCCATCTGCTTTGCCTAATATAAGAAATGTGTAATTATTTATACTTTTACTTTTGATTAAGTATATTTTAGCAATTACATTTACTTTTGATACTGAAGTATATTTAAAACCATATAGTTTAAAACCATATAGTAGACTTTTACTCAAGTAGTATTTTACTGCTGACTTTCACTTTTACTTGAGTCATTTTCTATCAAGGTATCTTTACCTCTACTCAAGTATGACAATGGGGTACTTTTTCCACCACGGCTGGTGGAGAAGGCAGGAGTAATGCCCTCCCCCTCCAGTCCTCTAGGAGGAGACACCTCACCTCCACTCTGGGCAGGTTGCATAGACACACAGCTTTTCACCCAGCTGCCCTGTGGAATATCTACAGAAAGCAGAAGAGGACTGCTGGCTCACTTCCTGAATATCAGAAAAGGGGCTTCCGGTGGGTTCTGGGAGTACAGCATGGATTCTTATTGTCCTCAGAACAACAGAATGTTACCGTCAAGAGGATGATGGCAAAGAAGGAGCCTGTGGAGGGGGGATGAGATAGAGGGATGAGAGAGAGAGATGAGATTCATGTAAACTGGTTGAAGACTTACTAATGAACAAGCTAGTACCTTTTTTCAAAAAAATAACTCATATGAATTTTGACTCACTAGTGTGTAGACTTACTACTGTGAATGCCACCATGTGTAGGGTAATGCTTTTTAAGGGGTGTCCACGTACTGACATCTGTAGGGTAATGCTTTTTATGGGGTGCCCAAGTATTGACACCATGTGTAGGGTAATGCTTTTTAAGGGGTGGAAGTGACTGCAGTAATTATGCAAGGAAGAATGATTGCTTAGTGAAAGTGAATGAGGCCACTGTTCTTGGGGACCTTCAATGCTGCAGAAATGTTTTGGTACCCTGTCCCGGATCTCTACAGACAATTCCTTCGACCTCATTTTTGCTGACATGCACTGTCAACTGTGGGACCTACACTCGCATTAACATCTGCTAACCATGTGTATGTGACAAATAAATAACATTTGATTTGATTTATATAGACAGGTGTGTGCCTTTCCAAATCATGTCCAATCAAAAGAAATGTAGCACAGGTGGACTCCAATCAAGTTGTAGAAACATTAAGTATGATCAATGGAAACAGGATGCACCTAAGCTCAAATTTGAGTCTCATAGCAAAGGGTTGAGTACTTCAGTAAATAAGGTCTGTTTTTTTATTTATAATGTATTTGCAAAAAAATCTAAAAAACAGTTTTCGCTTCGTGATTATGGGGTATTGTGTACGTTGAAGAGGGAAAACATTAAATTAATTTTAGAATAAGGTTGTAACGTAAGAAAATGTGAAAAAAGGGAAAGGGTCTGAAAACTATCCGAATTAACTATGAACCAGTCAAAAAATGTGGACACCTACTCATTCAAGAGTTTTTCTTGATTTTTACAATTATTTTCTACAATGTAGAATAATAGTGAAGACATCAAAACTATGAAATAACACGTGAAATCAAAAATTATTTATATATATTTTTGATTTTAGATTCTTCAAAGTAGCCACCCTTTGCCTTGAAGACAGCTTTGTATACTCTTGGCATTTTTATTAATATCTTGTAGCAGCATCTTGGTCTTCTTGCCATTGCAAATTACGCACACTCTCACTATATACTCTAAGCAAGTCAGTAGACCGAAAACTACTGATACTGTGTAGATAACATTGAGATTATAATTAGAATATACCAACACAAAAGAATGGCCCTTCCTGTTTTTCAATCACAAATATGACTCATTTCAGGAAACTAGGTGTATGTCGCGCGTCACAGAGCCATTTGAACTTAAACTTTAATTAGATTTTTTTTAAATCCGTTTTTTTTTTGTTGCAGAAATACCTTCTGGAATATGTGAACTTTGATGTGCCTTAATAACCTTTTGGGGATAGGGGGCAGCATTTTCACTTTTGGATGAATAGCGTGCCCAGAGTGAACTGCCTCCTACTCTGTCCCAGAATCTAATATATGCATATTATTATTAGTATTGGATAGGAAACAGTTTCTAAAAAGTGTCTAAAGTTTCTAAAACTGTTTGAATGATGTCTGTGAGTATAACAAAACTCATATGGCAGGCGAAAACCTGAAAAAAATCCAACCAGGAAGTGGGACATCGGAGGTTAGTAGTTTTTCAAAGCTTTGCCTACCGAATACACATTGAGATACGGATGAGGTTGCACTTCCTAGGGCTTCCACTAGATGTCAACCGTCTTTTGAAACTTGAATGAGGATTCTACTATAAAGGAGGGGCTCATGAGACCTCTGAGCAGAGAGCCTTGGTCTCATGACGCGCGCTCCTGACAGAGTTACCTCTCGTTCCAGTGCTTCTCTGAAGACAAAGGAATTCTCCGGTTGGAACATTATTGATGTTTTATGTTAAAAACATCCTAACGATTGATTCCATACATCATTTGACATGTTTCTGAAGGACTGTTTTTGTCTGGATGAAGTGCCTGCGCCTCATGAAGATGGATTACTGGGCTGAACACGCTAACAAGTGGCTATTTGGACATAAATGATGGAACTTTATGGAACAAATCAGTCATTTATTGTCGAACTGGGATTCCTGGGAGTGCCTTCTGATGAAGATCATCAAAGGTAAGTTAATATTTATGGTGTTGTTTCTAACTTTGTTGATTCCAAAATGGCGGATATTCCTCTGGCTGTTTTGGGTTCTGAGCACCGTTCTCAGATTATGCTTTTTCCGTCAAGTTTTTTTGAAATCTTACACAGCGGTTGAATTAAGGAGAAGTCTATCTTTAATTCTGAGAATAACACTAGTATCTTTTATCAATGTTTATTATGAGAATTTCTGCAAAAGCAACGGATGTTTTGGAATCAAAACATTACTGCATGTAAGGCGCCAATGTAAACTGAGATTTTTGGATATAAATATGCACATTATCGAACAAAACATACATGTATTGTGTAACATGATGTCCTATGAGTGTCATCTGATGAAGATCATCAAAGGTTTGTGATTCATTTTATCTATATTTCTGCTTTTTGTGACTCCTATCTTTGGCTGGAAAAATGGCTGTGTGTTTTTTTGACTTGGCGGTGATCTAACATAAATCATATGTTGTGCTTGAGCTGTAAAGCATTTTTGAAATCGGACACGATGGGTAGATTAACAAGATGTTTATCTTTCATTTGCTGTATTGGACTTGTTAATGTGTGAAAGTTACATATTTCAAAAAAATATTTTTGAATTTCGCGCACTGCCTTTTCAGCGGAATGTTGTCGAGGGGTTCCGAGCGCTAGATGGCATACAACAAACGTGTATACCATCTGTAAATACAAATAAAATTGTTGGTTTAGCAATGTAAAAAGTCGGCAACCTTCCCGCTAGCCATGATTGGCTGAGATAATGAGTGGGCTGGACATGCCGAGAGATGAGTTCGGATTGGTCTGCCATGTAGCACGCTTCTGTCTATAATATTAGCTGGTCAGTATGTGTAGGTTATCCTTTCTAATGGGGCTTTAAAAAAAAAGATATCACAAAGTAGAACTACATAAGTGTTGCTCTCCACTGTCTGGTGAATCAAGTTTTGAAATCAGTGGAATTAAAGTATGACAGCTAAGGAAATGCAAAAAAATCTGCCTGTTTGATTGTAAATATGCAGACGAAAAGTGAACACACAGCAGGCTGTTGTAGAAATCACCCGTCTCCGGATTACATATTCAAAGCCATTTGCATTGCTAATTATAGCCTAATGTTAGCTAGCTAACATTGAACCTGGTTGGTTAGCTACCTGCAGATTCATTCAGGTTAGTAATGTTTTGAGTTGGGATTATGGTTCATTGTTTACCTAGCTAGCTAGCTAGAGCACAGAATAACTGACACATTTACGAACGCTCAACATCCGTTGAATATGGCCTGTGTCAGTGAACGTTGGCAAAAAAGCATAATTAAATTGTTGCCAACAGCACAGTTGCAGTCACCAAAGCTCTGGATAACATAAGAACAGCCTACCCAGCTCTGTTAGAACACTCAGTTTTACAAACTCCCAGAAAACACTCTGGCACTCCAGATGAAATTTACGAACACACCCGTAGTATAAATCAACCTTTAGTCGTTTAATCTTTGGTTGTTTAGTACACAGCCTCACATGTGAATTCTTAAAGAGATGGGTGGGGTTAAAGCTTAAGATGGTGTGAACGGTACTGAATGGTTGTAGACAAAGAAGAGCTCTCCAGTAGTAGTACCAAAACATTCAAAGGCCATTTTCTCAAAAGTGATTTTACAAATGTATCAACTTTCAAAGCAGAATTACTTTCCCATCGTTCCTCAACTGTAGTGTATGAAATACAATTTTAGAGCTCCGAGTCTCTACTTTTATCGATTGTAAAAAACACAATTTAAAATTTTGCTACATAAGACCGAACGAATCGAGACGGTTGGTCACAATTGGTGATTACACAATAATGCATTGTTTGTGTCTCCTCGCTCATCCATTCTCCCCCGTTCTCATCCATCATACTTGTTTCTTCATTTATTTAATCTGTTATATGTGTGAAATTAGTTTCGGTACAATTTAGGTTCGCCCTTTGGGACTCCCAATCACGGCAGGTTGTGATAGAGCCTGGAATCGAATCAGGGTCTGTAGTGACGGCTGTAGCACGGAGATGCAGTGCCTTAGACCACTGCGCCACTCAGGAGCCCAGGGTATCAACTGGGCACCGTACCTTCCACTGTTGTGAGAAGGAGCAGAGCATGCCCTACTGTCAGGAAGGAGGAGGAAAACCATTCATAAAATGGCATGCTGGTTAGAACTCCAGTTCTGTTTGTGACATTAAGATTCTAACAATGACAGTGTGGATTATAGGAAAAGTCAAAGACGGGGGGGGGGGGGGGGTCATGGCAGAGTAATAAATGGTTTTAAATTCACGAGCAGTCAAAATGGCTGCTTTAGCTGGTCTAGTGTTAACCTACTGGTCATCATATAGTCACTCGTGTCCTTGTTGACTTACGAGTGTGAACTGGTCGTAGACCTGTGTGAGGTCGTCCATCTTGTACTGCTCCAGCACCACAAAGTTGTCCAGGTTAGAGCTCCCCCTACGGGCACAGTCCTGACAGTGCACCACGTATGTCTTCCTGCTGTTACTCTCACTGGTTACAAACAGTAGGGCAAACACCTCCACCTGGAAATAGGGCGAGAGTGAGTGTGTGAGGAGAGGTACATGTGTATGTTTTGCTTTTACTATCCTTGTGGGGACCAGAAATCTTCACAAGGAGAGTAAAACAAGGAAGGAATTCAGACAAGAGGGGACATTTCGCCAGCCCCCACAAGGAAAAAGGCTATTTTAGGTTTAGGGGTTAAATGGATACTTCGGGATTGTGGCAACGAGGCCCTTTAGTTACTTCCCCAGAGTCATCCCCACAATTTGCATGCCTCTCTGTCTAGTGTTAGCGGAATGACTGAAAGTCTATGGTATCTGCTAGCATTGACAAGCATTCTAGCAGATACCCACAGGCTTCCATTCATTACGCTAACGCTAATTAGGGACAGAGTTCCCATTTGGGAAAGGTGACGCCAGACAATGCGACCGGGAAGATTTTAATTTTACTGTCCATTTGAGAAATTCTACTGAACCATATGCATTGGGTGCATAAGCCCATTACGGTGTCCACCCATAGTGCTCAGAATGACAGAAATCACATTTACAATATGATAATGCATCTTAACAGAACATGCACCATGTGTAATGAAGCAGCCAAGAAAACGTTAAAACATTTGCCAAAATGTAATTTGCGGAAAAAAAGAAGAAAAAAAACCACTCTTCTGAACAGCTGATAGTGGTTCCATATCTGAACAGATAGAAACTTAGAAAGAGTGGTAATCTGATGATGTAACAACTAGGATGGGTTGCTGATACGAACAGGATTGTGCCTTTGGCTTCTGGACAACGAAATAAAGTTTACATGAAAACCAATGGTAAGCGTCCCCAAACTTGAAAGTCACGCACCTCCTATAACTCTTTATAAAAGAAATGCCTCGTTTCCATGGTCGGATTTGAAGCAAGGTAAGACATGCCTCATAACATTAAGTAAAACGGTCAGGATACCAACAACAAAGTATGTTTTAAAATGCATACTGCCTCCAGCTCACATTGTTAAATGGTGGGTGAAACGCTGATATCCTGTTGCCTGCACCTGAATGGTGAATGGGAGGCGTGCTTCAACTACCAGTTGAGAAATAAAAACAGATCTGGTTAAATTGTGCACTACATGTTTTACTCCAGCAGCAACCAGCTGAGGAGCAGCAGGAGAACCACATGTTTTACTCCAGCAGCAACCAGCTGAGGAGCAGCAGGAGAACCATGTTTTACTCCAGCAACAACCAGCTGAGGAGCAGCAGGAGAACCATGTTTTACTCCAGCAGCAACCAGCTGAGGAGCAGCAGGAGAACCACATGTTTTACTCCAGCAGCAACCAGCTGAGGAGCAGCAGGAGAACCACATGTTTTACTCCAGCAGCAACCAGCTGAGGAGCAGCAGGAGAACCACATGTTTTACTCCAGCAGCAACCAGCTGAGGAGCAGCAGGAGAACCACATGTTTTACTCCAGCAGCAACCAGCTGAGGAGCAGCAGGAGAACCACATGTTTTACTCCAGCAGCAACCAGCTGAGGAGCAGCAGGAGAACCACATGTTTTACTCCAGCAGCAACCAGCTGAGGAGCAGCAGGAGAACCACATGTTTTACTCCAGCAACAAGGAGCAGCAGGAGAACCACATGTTTTACTCCAGCAGCAACCAGCTGAGGAGCAGCAGGAGAACCACATGTTTTACTCCAGCAGCAACCAGCTGAGGAGCAGCAGGAGAACCACATGTTTTACTCCAGCAACAACGAGCAGCAGGAGAACCACATGTTTTATTCCAGCAACAAGGAGCAGCAGGAGAACCACATGTTTTATTCCAGCAACAAGGAGCAGCAGGAGAACCACATGTTTTACTCCAGCAACAAGGAGCAGCAGGAGAACCACATGTTTTACTCCAGCAGCAACCAGCTGAGGAGCAGCAGGAGAACCACATGTTTTACTCCAGCAACAAGGAGCAGCAGGAGAACCACATGTTTTACTCCAGCAACAAGGAGCAGCAGGAGAACCACATGTTTTATTCCAGCAACAAGGAGCAGCAGGAGAACCACATGTTTTACTCCAGCAACAAGGAGCAGCAGGAGAACCACATGTTTTACTCCAGCAACAACCAGCTGAGGAGCAGCAGGAGAACCACGTTTTACTCCAGCAACAACCAGCTGAGGAGCAGCAGGAGAAGCACATTTTACTCCAGCAACAAGGAGCAGCAGGAGAACCACATGTTTTACTCCAGCAGCAAGGAGCAGCAGGAGAACCACATGTTTTACTCCAGCAGCAACCAGCTGAGGAGCAGCAGGAGAACCACATGTTTTACTCCAGCAGCAAGGAGCAGCAGGAGAACCACATGTTTTACTCCAGCAGCAAGGAGCAGCAGGAGAACCACATGTTTTACTCCAGCAACAACCAGCTGAGGAGCAGCAGGAGAACCACATGTTTTACTCCAGCAGCAACCAGCTGAGGAGCAGCAGGAGAACCACATGTTTTACTCCAGCAACAACCAGCTGAGGAGCAGCAGGAGAACCACATGTTTTACTCCAGCAGCAACCAGCTGAGGAGCAGCAGGAGAACCACATGTTTTACTCCAGCAGCAACCAGCTGAGGAGCAGCAGGAGAACCACATGTTTTACTCCAGCAGCAACCAGCTGAGGAGCAGCAGGAGAACCACATGTTTTACTCCAGCAACAACCAGCTGAGGAGCAGCAGGAGAACCACATGTTTTACTCCAGCAGCAACCAGCTGAGGAGCAGCAGGAGAACCACATGTTTTACTCCAGCAACAACGAGCTGAGGAGCAGCAGGAGAACCACATGTTTTATTCCAGCAACAAGGAGCAGCAGGAGAACCACATGTTTTACTCCAGCAACAAGGAGCAGCAGGAGAACCACATGTTTTACTCCAGCAGCAACCAGCTGAGGAGCAGCAGGAGAACCACATGTTTTACTCCAGCAACAAGGAGCAGCAGGAGAACCACATGTTTTACTCCAGCAACAAGGAGCAGCAGGAGAACCACATGTTTTATTCCAGCAACAAGGAGCAGCAGGAGAACCACATGTTTTACTCCAGCAACAAGGAGCAGCAGGAGAACCACATGTTTTACTCCAGCAACAACCAGCTGAGGAGCAGCAGGAGAACCACGTTTTACTCCAGCAACAACCAGCTGAGGAGCAGCAGGAGAAGCACATTTTACTCCAGCAACAAGGAGCAGCAGGAGAACCACATGTTTTACTCCAGCAGCAAGGAGCAGCAGGAGAACCACATGTTTTACTCCAGCAGCAACCAGCTGAGGAGCAGCAGGAGAACCACATGTTTTACTCCAGCAGCAAGGAGCAGCAGGAGAACCACATGTTTTACTCCAGCAGCAAGGAGCAGCAGGAGAACCACATGTTTTACTCCAGCAACAACCAGCTGAGGAGCAGCAGGAGAACCACATGTTTTACTCCAGCAGCAACCAGCTGAGGAGCAGCAGGAGAACCACATGTTTTACTCCAGCAACAACCAGCTGAGGAGCAGCAGGAGAACCATGTTTTACTCCAGCAGCAACCAGCTGAGGAGCAGCAGGAGAAATCCCACTCAGAATAGACTCTGTATGCGGTGTGCATGTGATAGTTGTGTTGGACAAATAAGATGGTGACTAACGAAGAAAAAAAAAAAACTGGCCAATTTATTTCTAGTAAATTAGGCAAATGAACCAATAGACTGATAAGCATGACGGTCAACTGTATTTCTATGAATTGGTATTACCATCAATTCATAAAAAGCATTATTTTGCAATGGGATAATTGTTTCTCCCGGTCGTTTTGGTCGGCAACAGTTTTACATAATCGGCTATACCTCCTTTTTTTAAATCATCACCGGCTAACGGAAATCCCACTTAGGGAAAATAGGATTTTTGAATTGGAATCAATTGTTTGGGCCCCACAAGGACAGTGTGTGTGTGTACCTCACAGATGCTGCAGTAATGTGCGGGTTCGTCCCTGGTCCTGCCGTGCCACACCAGCTCCTTGCCTGACGCCTGCAGTAGCTCCCGCAGCATCTGACACTGCTTCAATGTCCGCAGCAGACAGTACCTAGCAGAGACCGAGACACACAGGGGTTAGGTGTGTGTGTGCATGCACGAGCGCAGGTGTGTATGAGTGAGAGGCCGAGCGAAAGAAAATTGTGTGTGTGTGAGAGGTCGAGCGAAAGGGAATTGTGTGTGTGTGTGTGTGTGTGTGTGAGACTCACTTGATCATCTGGAAGAGCTTGCTGTCGGAGACTTTGATATTCCTGGCCATGTTCCAGGAGAGGTGTATCATGGGGACAATGGACTTGACGCTCTGCAGCTTATTCCATTCATATCGCTCTGCTGCCAGCTTATACTGGTACGCTGAGGAGGGAGGGAGAGAGAGAGAGAGAGAGAGCGGGGGAGAGAGGGGGAGGAAGAGAGAAAGAGAGAGCGGGGGAGACAGAAAGAGAGCGCAAGAGAGAGGGGGAGGAAGATAAAGTGAAAGTGAGGGAGACAGAGGGGGAGAGGAAGAAGGTAGAAGGGGGGTATTAATGACAATATCATTTCAATTTCACAATGTCAAGACTTGTCAGAATCCATCTATCATATTTAAATGATGCTCCAACTAATTCAGCATTAAAACCCATAAAACAGCAGTGCATGTTCATATTAAGTATACCCCCTTGTTCTCCCCGTCTTACCAGTGAGGGGTCCTACGTTCCAGGCGATGTTGTTGCACCAGCCGATGGCCTGGACCCAGTGGACGGTGCCCGTGTTGAGCCACACCAGGTCTCCGGGGCGCTGGATGAAGCGGTAGACGGGGACATCTGCCTCGTACAGGTCCTCCAGGTTGGGCCACCATGAACCCATCAGGAAGTTGATGTTGTTCCTGGAGGAGAGAGACACACAGGATGTTAGAAATACAATTACTGCCGATTCCTTGCAGTTCATCAAATCAAATAGATTGTTACGTCATCAATGAATGATTGTTACGTCATCAATGAACGATTGTTACGTCATCAATGAACGATTGTTACATCATCAATGAACGATTGTTACATCATCAATGAACGATTGTTACATCATCAATGAACGATTGTTACATCAATAATGAACGATTGTTACATCATCAATGAATGATTGTTACATCATCAATGAATGCTTGTTACATCATCAATGAATGATTGTTACATCATCAATGAATGCTTGTTACATCATCAATGAATGCTTGTTACATCATCAATGAACGATTGTTACATCAATGAATGCTTGTTACGTCATCAATGAACGATTGTTACGTCATCAATGAACGATTGTTACATCATCAATGAACGATTGTTACATCATCAATGAATGCTTGTTACGTCATCAATGAACGATTGTTACATCAATAATGAATGATTGTTACATCAATGAATGATTGTTACATCATCAATGAATGATTGTTACATCATCAATGAATGATTGTTACATCATCAGTGAATGCTTGTTACATCATCAATGAATGCTTGTTACATCAATGAATGCTTGTTACATCATCAATGAATGAAAATATGAAAAAATGATTATACTTTTATTAGCATTAGGTCCACTACAGTCAAAGCAGAGTTAGACGTGTCTGTGACTTCAGATTGTATTGGCTGTAAACAGACAGAGGTAGGAGATGCACTTTGTGTTGAGTTAGAAGCAGGAGATTTTTGTTGACGTACTTTTCACAGAAGTCGTTAATGATTCCCCAGTAAGGCTGGGGAACAGAGAACCACTCACAGTCCCCCGGGCCGATGTTGATGTTCACTGAACAGAAGTTGTTGTTCTCTTGGTGACCTAAAAGACAAGACAAATACCTCATAAAACAAAATGACTACAAAAAACAAATTGTGTGTCAGACCTGGAATCAAATATATGATTATTTGTTATTTAAATGCATATTTTCTGTGTATTTGAGGACTTTCAAATAATGTGAATCAACCACTAAGTATTTTATTATGTTTTATTGTCACATACAACAGATAGGTACAGTGTAATGTGTTGTTTTACAGGGTCATTCATAGTAGTATGATAGGTGTTGTTTTACAGGGTCATTCATAGTAGTATGATAGGTGTTGTTTTACAGGGTCAGTCATAGTAGTTTCATAGGTGTTGTTTTACAGGGTCAGTCATAGTAGTATGATAGGTGTTGTTTTACAGGGTCAGTCATAGTAGTATGATAGGTGTTGTTTTACAGGGTCAGTCATAGTAGTATGATAGGTGTTGTTTTACAGGGTCAGTCATAGTAGTATGATAGGTGTTGTTTTACAGGGTCAGTCATAGTAGTATGATAGGTGTTGTTTTACAGGGTCAGTCATAGTAGTATGATAGGTGTTGTTTTACAGGGTCAGTCATAGTAGTATGATAGGTGTTGTTTTACAGGGTCAGTCATAGTAGTATGATAGGTGTTGTTTTACAGGGTCAGTCATAGTAGTATGATAGGTGTTGTTTTACAGGGTCAGTCATAGTAGTATGATAGGTACAGTGTAATGTGTTGTTTTACAGGGTCAGTCATAGTAGTATGATAGGTGTTGTTTTATAGGGTCAGTCATAGTAGTATGATAGGTGTTGTTTTACAGGGTCAGTCATAGTAGTATGATAGGTGTTGTTTTACAGGGTCAGTCATAGTAGTATGATAGGTGTTGTTTTACAGGGTCAGTCATAGTAGTATGATAGGTGTTGTTTTACAGGGTCAGTCATAGTAGTATCATAGGTGTTGTTTTACAGGGTCAGACATAGTAGTATGATAGGTGTTGTTTTACAGGGTCAGTCATAGTAGTATGATAGGTGTTGTTTTACAGGGTCAGTCATAGTAGTATGATAGGTGTTGTTTTACAGGGTCAGTCATAGTAGTATGATAGGTGTTGTTTTACAGGGTCAGTCATAGTAGTATGATAGGTGTTGTTTTACAGGGTCAGTCATAGTAGTATGATAGGTGTTGTTTTACAGGGTCAGTCATAGTAGTATGATAGGTGTTGTTTTACAGGGTCAGTCATAGTAGTATGATAGGTGTTGTTTTACAGGGTCAGTCATAGTAGTATGATAGGTACAGTGTAATGTGTTGTTTTACAGGGTCAGTCATAGTAGTATGATAGGTGTTGTTTTATAGGGTCAGTCATAGTAGTATGATAGGTGTTGTTTTACAGGGTCAGTCATAGTAGTATGATAGGTGTTGTTTTACAGGGTCAGTCATAGTAGTATGATAGGTGTTGTTTTACAGGGTCAGTCATAGTAGTATCATAGGTGTTGTTTTACAGGGTCAGACATAGTAGTATGATAGGTGTTGTTTTACAGGGTCAGTCATAGTAGTATGATAGGTGTTGTTTTACAGGGTCAGTCATAGTAGTATGATAGGTGTTGTTTTACAGGGTCAGTCATAGTAGTATCATAGGTGTTGTTTTACAGGGTCAGACATAGTAGTATCATAGGTGTTGTTTTACAGGGTCAGACATAGTAGTATGATAGGTACAGTGTAATGTGTTGTTTTACAGGGTCAGTCATAGTAGTATGATAGGTGTTGTTTTACAGGGTCAGTCATAGTAGTATGATAGGTGTTGTTTTACAGGGTCAGTCATAGTAGTATGATAGGTGTTGTTTTACAGGGTCAGTCATAGTAGTATGATAGGTGTTGTTTTACAGGGTCAGTCATAGTAGTGTGATAGGTGTTGTTTTACAGGGTCAGTCATAGTAGTATGGCGTCCCTAGAGCAAATTAGGGTTAAGTGCCTTGCTCAAGTGCACGTTGACAGGTTTTTCACCTTGTCGGCTCAGGTATTCAAACCAGCGACCTTTCGGTTACTGGCCCAATGCTCAAATACCTGGGGTATCATGGGACTTAATTTGAGTCAGTGGATTTGAGTATTTCTAAATACATTCCAATATTCAACTCCTCGTCTTAAAAAATAAACAAAAAAAAACATTTCAATATTTACTTGGAAATGTGAAAGTAACGTAGATATTTGAAATAGTATCTGAACCCAGGTCTGGTGTTTGTATTGCATTTAGGTGTGTGTGTGTGTGTGTACAGTGTGTATGAGTGCATCTGTGTCTGTGTGTACCTGGCGTCCTGCTCCCAGGGACCTTCATGTAAAGCTGGACAGTGTTCATGCCCAGGATGGTGTGTCCTACGTGGCTGAGCAGGTTTCCAGCAGACACCACCCTGGCAAAGGCTGGCAGCTTACTGAGCTCCTGCAGATGCAGTTTCCACCTTGGATGAGGTCAGAGGGCAAGGGTCAGCACTAAACTCTACTGCACAGACACACACCGCACCCAACCTCAGAGATCCTCATCATGATAACAATGCCTAATCCAAAATCAGCCCTTCTCCCTTAAGCCATACCTCATGTCTTTTTCTACAACCAAACGGTCTGGAGACAGCTCCACCTGTAGACCCTAACCAGTCTGTTTTTGGACCATATGATATAATCTGGTTTACATGAAAAGGTCAAACTAAAGTCTCTCGTTAACAGAACTACATAATGTTGTCAGTGAGAGTTGTGTGGAACACTTACTTCCTATCGTCAGACAGGTCGATGTTGGTGCCAAACTTGATGTGTTTGAAGGGCCCTTTCTTCCGGCACGCCACACTGCAGGATCATGGGAGATGTAGTTTAGACAGAGCAGAGCGATATGACACACAGACCAAGAGAGAGAGAGAGACAGACGGCCAGGGAGGGAGGGAGGGACAGAGACAGACAGAGGGCATCTTACCTCTCTGCGCTGGCTGCCTCTGCTTCCAGCTCCATCTTCTTCTCCTCCTGGGAAATACATTCAATATAGATTTACGTTGTCTAGTTTAAGTGACAGAGTGAGGAGAGAACATGTGAATATTCAGTGTCTGACAGGGGTTGGTTCTCAGCACAGTGAGCACACGGCCTTTCAGAGAACAGGACCCAGCTCAAAACTCCTTGAGTCTCTAATCAACAAGGCCTTGTATTGAGAGCATTTACAATAGTGATCCTTCAGCCGCTCCCTCTACTAACCCGTAGTGAATCCTGGAAGGACGACGCCTGGTATTGGGCGTACTTGGCGATGGTGGTGTGTGACTGGCTGCTCTGGCAGCGCCACATCTTCCTGGTGCCGCTCAGGTCCCAGTTCTCATCGGTGGGCTGAGACAGCTGAGTCCGCACCTCCACCAGGTGGTCTGGGTTAGCCTCCACCAGGGTCTTAGTAGAGAACAGACCCAGGTCTGACAGAGTGGACAGGGTGGGGGAGAAGGGTGGAGGGAGAGAGAGACAGAGAGAGACGGGTGGAGGGAGAGAGAGACAGAGCGAGAGAGAAGGGTGGAGGGAGAGAGAGACAGAGAGCGAGAGAAGGGTGGAGGGAGAGAGAGACAGAGCGAGAGAAGGGTGGAGGGAGAGAGAGACAGAGCGAGAGAAGGGTGGAGGGAGAGAGAGACAGAGAGCGAGAGAAGGGTGGAGGGAGAGAGACAGAGAGCGAGAGAAGGGTGGAGGGAGAGAGACAGAGAGCGAGAGAAGGGTGGAGGGAGAGAGAGACAGAGAGCGAGAGAAGGGTGGAGGGAGAGAGAGACAGAGAGCGAGAGAAGGGTGGAGGGAGAGAGACGTGTGGAGGGAGAGAGAGACAGAGAGAGAAGGGTGGAGGGATGGAAAACAGCGAGGGAGAGGAAAGAAGTGGGAGACAGAGAAAGGGATGGGAAATGAGGAAAAGTGGAGAGATATTAGAGAAAGGTGATGTTTAGTAAACTCACAACTTGCATCTCTCTCCCTCCACCCTTCTCTGGCTGAAAAGTATTTCCCAGTGCAGTAAAACAAAGAGTTCAGAAGCACTCTAGCTTAATGAAATACAAACTATTTATCCATCCAGATATTTTGAGTGAGTTTCAAGCAGGTGCACCAGGGGCACCGTACTACTATGACTGCCCCTGTAAAACAACACCTATCATACTACTATGACTGACCCTGTAAAACAACACCTATCATACTACTGACTGACCCTGTAAAACAACACCTATCATACTACTATGACTGACCCTATGAAACAACACCTATCATACTACTATGTCAGACCCTGTAAAACAACACCTATCATACTACTATGACTGACCCTATAAAACAACACCTATCATACTACTATGTCAGACCCTGTAAAACAACACCTATCATACTACTATGACTGACCCTGTAAAACAACACCTATCATACTACTATGTCAGACCCTGTAAAACAACACCTATCATACTACTATGACTGACCCTGTAAAACAACACCTATCATACTACTATGACTGACCCTGTAAAACAACACCTATCATACTACTATGGCTGACCCTGTAAAACAACACCTATCATACTACTATGAATGACCCTGTAAAACAACACCTATCATACTACTATGACTGACCCTGTAAAACAACACCTATCATACTACTATGACTGACCCTGTAAAACAACACCTATCATACTACTATGACTGACCCTGTAAAACAACACCTATCATACTACTATGACTGACCCTGTAAAACAACACCTATCATACTACTATGTCAGACCCTGTAAAACAACACCTATCATACTACTATGTCCGACCCTGTAAAACAACACCTATCATACTACTATGACTGACCCTGTAAAACAACACCTATCATACTACTATGACTGACCCTGTAAAACAACATCTATCATACTACTATGACTGACCCTGTAAAACAACATCTATCATACTACTATGACTGACCCTGTAAAACAACACCTATCATACTACTATGACTGACCCTGTAAAACAACACCTATCATACTACTGTCTGACCCTATAAAACAACACCTATCATACTACTATGACTGACCCTGTAAAACAACACCTATCACACTACTACGGCTGACCCTGTAAAACAACACCTATCATACTACTATGACTGACCCTGTAAAACAACACCTATCATACTACTATGACTGACCCTGTAAAACAACATCTACAATACTACTATGTCTGACCCTGTAAAACAACACCTATCATACTACTATGTCTGACCCTATAAAACAACACCTATCATACTACTATGACTGACCCTGTAAAACAACACCTATCACACTACTACGGCTGACCCTGTAAAACAACACATTACACTGCACCTATCCAGTGTGTGTTGATGTGGCATGCAACAGTAGAGAACTGATGGAGTGAGGGAGACAATATATTTTCTCTGCAGCAAATACTTTACTCCACATGCTACATTGAATGTAATGACACTCTCTGCCGGCAGGTGGTGCTGTTCTCAAACATGTAAAGTTGTTCAACAGACACACATACACACACCCCCCAAGCCAGTGAATGAATGCAAACACACACACACACACACACACACACACACACACACACACACACACACACACACACACACACACACACACACACACACACACACACACACACACACACACACACACACACAGCTTCACTACGTTAAACAAAAATGAGACAGAAGGACTAGACAGTTGACTTGTATTTATTCTGCTGGACTGGAATGCCACCAGCAGCAGTACTGTGTGTAATGGCGGTATATGACTGCCAGCCGTGTGTGTAACTCACCCAGTTTGAGCGCCCCGGCCAGCCCTCTGATGACAGTGACAGGGTTGCAGGGGTTGGTGCAGAACTGATGAAGCGGAGGGAAGAAGGCATCTCTCTTATTCTCCAGCTACACACCATGGGAGAAACAGACAGATCAGAGACCACACACACTCTAATGTCGAGTATAGCCAAACCACACTACCAAACTGTAACCAACTGACTACCAAATTATTTACATTTAAGTCATTTAGCAGATGCTCTTATCCAGAGCAACATACAGGAGCAATTAGGGTTAAGTGCATTGCTCAAGGGCACATCGACAGAGCCTTGTCAGCCCGGGCATTCGAACCAGCAACCTTTCAGTTACTGGCCAAACGCTCTTACCTCTAACCACCAGCCCCCCCCCCCCCCCCATTATTAGGGCGTCCACCCACAGCGCTCAGAGTGACATCACACTTAGAATATGGTAATTCATATTAACAGAACATGCAGGTCGAGGATGCAACTTCAAAAAGTAATGAGTCTGACGCAACAGATCAGAACGTTTATCTTAAAATATTAATAAGCTATTATTTATTCACATTACAAGCGCAGCAATGCGCACAAGACAGTAGTAGGCTACAGGTGAATGTTTGTTCCAGAATGCAAATGGCAGGAAACCACAGTGTCAAAAGGGCGCCTGTCACACAAACGGTTAAAAATGTAGGAAGAGAGGAGATCTAATAGGCTACTTTGAAGACATGCCTCATATCTTTTAAAATGTTCAGGTTTCAAACACTTAAGCAGGCACAGCCTGCTGCCGTCAGCTCATTGCAAAGTGGCGTGTGACACGCTGATGAAACCCTGCCTTCTGATGGTTGTTTGAGATGCTGCAGCAGCAGCTCTCAGGCTGATGAAACCTGCCTTCTGATGGTTGTTTGAGATGCTGCAGCAGCAGCTCTCAGGCTGATGAAACCTGCCTTCTGATGGTTGTTTGAGATGCTGCAGCAGCAGCTCTCAGGCTGATGAAACCTGCCTTCTGATGGTTGTTTGAGATGCTGCAGCAGCAGCTCTCAGGCTGATGAAACCTGCCTTCTGATGGTTGTTTGAGATGCTGCAGCAGCAGCTCTCAGGCTGATGAAACCTGCCTTCTGATGGTTGTTTGAGATGCTGCAGCAGCAGCTCTCAGGCTGATGAAACCTGCCTTCTGATGGTTGTTTGAGATGCTGCAGCAGCAGCTCTCACGCTGTCTGACAGATTTACTGCTCCTCTGTATCTGTATGTTGTATGCGTGTGATAAATAAGATATATAATGAATATACTGGAGCCCACACACACCAATTTAATTCCACTAAATTATGCAAATTCAAGAGGCTAAAAAAAGCCTCATTTCACAGTGGGATCTTTTCTTCTTCTCCCGGACAATTGGCCAGCGCCGATTTCATTCATCTGCTTTTCTAAAAATAAAAATAGTCCAAAAGCCGACTGTTACAGGCTAACGGAAACCCTAGTCCCAACATACAGACATGAGTAAAAATCCCTCACAGCTATATACTCACGTAGATACTGGGTGTGGAGGGGTTGAGTTTGTCCTTCGGCAGCGAGGGTGAGGGGGGCAGGGGGGGCCTGGGCGGAGGACACTGATCAAGGAGGATACTGCTGCTGGACAGGCCATTCTTCCCCAGGTTCCTAAAGGCACGGGGGGGGGGGGGGTGATATAGAGAAAACACCAGGTCTCAGAAACAGTATTTTTAAACTGTTCCAATAACAATGCTTTTTGTTGTATCTCTCCTCTTTAATTGGCTAGGTGAGACAGCACAGATCACTTTTCAGCTAAGAGCAGCAGCACAAACCAACACGATGAATCTGGAGTCTAGACATGCATTGTGGAGCGGAAAACACTTAAAACAGATCACCGGTAAAACAGATTCCAGATGAACTGGCACTATGGCTATGTTTACACAGGCAGTCCAATTCAGATAAACAGTTTTTATTTGACTTTTGACAAATCAGATCAGCTTTGGGGAAAAAGCTCCCCCTGTGCTTTGGGGAAAAAATAAATCTGATGTGAAAATTTGGTCTAAAGACCAAATAGTGGGGGAAAAAAAAGATTATAATCTTGTGTAAACAGCCTATTGAAGTGCTTCAGTAAGAGAAAGAAGCCTAGAGAAGCAGTTAACCAAAGCTCCAGTCATATACAGAGCTGTAGATGTACAGTAGAATAACAGCTATGGCTTAGGTTGTGTACACACAGGGCTTACTGCTCAGGAACTCTACAGCCCTGTCAGTTCCTGGCCACTTCCTGTAGACACTAAACAGATGTGCTAAAAACAAATCCATCCAGAAACATCCAGAAACATCCCCTAGGGCCCAGCCTAGTCACTGGTGTCCACCCGAGGACATCCCCCTAGCCTATCAGAGAGGAAAGCTAGTGGAGATCTGCCATGTTCATCATGTCCAGGTCCTTCAGATCTACACTTTTTATTGATTGTATTTAACTAGGCAAGTCAGTTAAGAACAAATTCTTATTTACAATGACAGTGGGTTAACTGCCTTGTCAGCTCAGGGATTCGATCTAGCAACCTTTCAGTTACTAGTCCAACACTCTAACCACTAGGCTACCTGCCGTCCCCTAATGAGCACAAAACTGATACAACTATTTGGTAACCCAGAGCGGAACGCAACAGGTAAGGTTAACTAAATGGCTTAACTAAAAGGCTTAACTAAAAGGCTTAACTAAAAGGCTAACTAAAAGGCTAACTAAAAGGCTAACTAAAAGGCTAACTAAGGGTTAACTAAAAGGCTTAACTAAAAGGTTAACTAAGGGTTAACTAAGGGCTAATTAAAAGGCTAACTAAAAGGGTTAACTAAAAGGCTAACTAAAGGTTAACTAAAAGGCTAACTAAGGGTTAACTAAAAGGCTAACTAAAAGGCTCACTAAAAGGCTAACTAAAGGGTTAAGGCTTAACTAAAAGGCTAACTAAGGGTTAACTAAAAGGCTAACTAAGGGTTAACTAAAAGGCTTAACTAAAAGGCTAACTAAAAGGCTAACTAAAAGGCTAACTAAAAGGCTAACTAAAAGGCTAACTAAAAGGCTAACTAAAGGGTTAAGGGTTAACTAAAAGGCTAACTAAAGGGTTAACTAAAAGGCTAACTAAGGGTTAACTAAAAGGCTAACTAAAGGGTTAACTAAAGGGTTAACTAAGGGTTAACTAAAAGGCTAACTAAGGGCTAACTAAAAGGCTAACTAAAGGGTTAAGGCTTAACTAAAAGGCTAACTAAGGGTTAACTAAAATGCTAACTAAGGGTTAACTAAAAGGCTAACTAAAGGGTTAACTAAAAGGCTAACTAAGGGTTAACTAAAAGGCTAACTAAAGGGTTAACTAAAAGGCGAACTAAGGGCTAACTAAAAGGCTAACTAAAGGGTTAAGGCTTAACTAAAAGGTTAACTAAAGGGTTAACTAAAAGGCTAACTAAAGGGTTAACTAAAAGGCTAACTAAAGGGTTAAGGCTTAACTAAAAGGCTAACTAAACGGTTAAGGCTTAACTAAAAGGCTAACTAAACAGTTAAGGCTTAACTAAACGGCTAACTAAGGGTTAACTAAAAGGCTAACTAAGGGTTAACTAGAAGGCTAACTAAGGGTTAACTAAAAGGCTAACTAAGGGTTAACTAAAAGGCTTAACTAAAAGGCTAACTAAGGGTTAACTAAAAGGCTAACTAAGGGTTAACTAAAAGGCTTAACTAAAAGGCTAACTAAAAGGCTAACTAAAGGCTTAAGGCTTAACTAAAAGGCTAACTAACGGGTTAACTAAAAGGCTAACTAAGGGTTAACTAAAAGGCTAACTAAGGGTTAACTAAAAGGCTAACTAAGGGTTAACTAAAAGGCTAACTAAGGGTTAACTAAAAGGCTAACTAAGGGCTAACTAAAAGGCTAACTAAAGGGTTAAGGCTTAACTAAAAGGCTAACTAAGGGTTAACTAAAAGGCTAACTAAGGGTTAACTAAAAGGCTAACTAAGGGTTAACTAAAAGGCTAACTAAGGGTTAACTAAAAGGCTAACTAAGGGTTAACTAAAGGGCTAACTAAGGGTTAACTAAAAGGCTAACTAAAGGGTTAACTAAAAGGCGAACTAAGGGCTAACTATAAGGCTAACTAAAGGGTTAAGGCTTAACTAAAATGCTAACTAAAGGGTTAAGGCTTAACTAAAAGGCTAACTAAAGGGTTAAAGCTTAACTAAAATGTTAACTAAAGGGTTAACTAAAAGGCTTAACTGAAAGGTTAACTAAAGGGTTAACTAAAATGCTTAACTAAAAGGCTAACTAAAGGGTTAACTAAAAGGCTAACTAAAGGGTTAACTAAAGGGTTAACTAAAAGGCGAACTAAGGGCTAACTAAAAGGCTAACTAAGGGTTAACTAGAATGCTAACTAAGGGTTAACTAAAAGGTTAACTAAGGGTTAACTAAAAGGTTAACTAAGGGTTAACTAAAAGGTTAACTAAGGGTTAACTAAAAGGTTAACTAAGGGTTAACTAAAAGGCTTAACTGAAAGGCTAACTAAGGGTTAACTAAAAGGCTAACTAAGGGTTAACTAAAAGGCTAACTAAGGGTTAACTAAAAGGCTAACTAAGGGTTAACTAGAAGGCTAACTAAAGGGTTAACTAAAAGGCGAACTAAGGGTTAACTAAAATGCTAACTAAGGGTTAACTAAAAGGCTTAACTAAAAGGCTAACTAAGGGTTAACTAAAAGGCTAACTAAGGGTTAACTAAAAGGCTAACTAAAGGGTTAACTAAAAGGCGAACTAAGGGCTATCTAAAAGGCTAACTAAAGGGTAAACTAAAAGGCTAACTAAAGGGTTAACTAAAAGGCGAACTAAGGGCTAACTAAAGGGTTAAGGCTTAACTAAAATGCTAACTAAAGGGTTAAGGCTTAACTAAAAGGCTAACTAAAGGGTTAAGGCTTAACTAAAAGGTTAACTAAAGGGTTAACTAAAAGGCTTAACTAAAAGGCTAACTAAAGGGTTAACTAAAAGGCTAACTAAAGGGTTAACTAAAGGGTTAACTAAAAGGCGAACTAAGGGCTAACTAAAAGGCTAACTAAAGGGTTAAGGCTTAACTAAAAGGCTAACTAAGGGTTAACTAAAAGGCTAACTAAGGGTTAACTAGAAGGCTAACTAAGGGTTAACTAAAAGGCTAACTAAGGGTTAACTAAAAGGGTTAACTAAAAGGCTAACTAAGGGTTAACTAAAAGGCGAACTAAGGGTTAACTAAAAGGCTAACTAAGGGTTAACTAGAAGGCTAACTAAAGGGTTAACTAAAAGGCAAACTAAGGGTTAACTAAAAAGCTAACTAAGGCTTAACTAAAAGGCTTAACTAAAAGGCTAACTAAAAGGCTAACTAAGGGTTAACTAAAATGCTAACTAAAGGGTTAACTAAAGGGCTAACTAAGGGCTATCTAAAATGCTAACTAAGGGTTAAATAAAAGGCTAACTAAGGGCTATCTAAAAGGCTAACTAAGGGTTAACTAAAAGGCTAACTAAAGGGTTAACTAAAGGGCTAACTAAGGGCTATCTAAAAGGCTAACTAAGGGTTAAATAAAAGGCTAACTAAAGGGTAAACTAAAAGGCTAACTAAAGGGTTAACTAAAGGGTTAACTAAAAGGCGAACTAAGGGCTAACTAAAAGGCTAACTAAAGGGTTAAGGCTTAACTAAAAGGCTAACTAAGGGTTAACTAAAAGGCTAACTAAGGGTTAACTAGAAGGCTAACTAAGGGTTAACTAAAAGGCTTAACTAAAAGGCTAACTAAGGGTTAACTAAAAGGCTAACTAAGGGTTAACTAGAAGGCTAACTAAAGGGTTAACTAAAAGGCGAACTAAGGGTTAACTAAAAGGCTAACTAAGGGTTAACTAAAAGGCTTAACTAAAATGCTAACTAAAAGGCTAACTAAGGGTTAACTAAAAGGCTAACTAAGGGTTAACTAAAAGGCTAACTAAAGGGTTAACTAAAAGGCAAACTAAGGGCTAACTAAAAGGCTAACTAAGGGTTAACTAAAAGGCTAACTAAGGGTTAACTAAAGGGTTAACTAAAAGGCTAACTAAGGGTTAACTAAAAGGCTAACTAAGGGTTAACTAAAAGGCGAACTAAGGGCTAACTAAAAGGCTAACTAAAGGGTTAAGGCTTAACTAAAAGGCTAACTAAGGGTTAACTAAAAGGCTTAACTAAAAGGCTAACTAAAAGGCTAACTAAGGGTTAACTAAAAGGCTAACTAAGGGTTAACTAAAAGGCTAACTAAGGGTTAACTAAAAGGCTAACTAAGGGTTAACTAAAAGGCTAACTAAGGGCTAACTAAAAGGCTAACTAAGGGTTAACTAAAAGGCTAACTAAGGGTTAACTAAAAGGCTAACTAAGGGTTAACTAAAAGGCTTAACTAAAAGGCTAACTAAGGGTTAACTAAAAGGCTAACTAAGGGTTAACGAAAAGGCTAACTAAGGGCTAACTAAAAGGCTAACTAAGGGTTAACTAAAAGGCTAACTAAGGGTTAACTAAAAGGCTAACTAAGGGTTAACTAAAAGGCTTAACTAAAAGGCTAACTAAGGGTTAACTAAAAGGCTAACTAAGGGTTAACTAAAAGGCTACCTAAGGGTTAACTAGAAGGCTAACTAAGGGTTAACTAGAAGGCTAACTAAGGGTTAACTAGAAGGCTAACTAATGAAAGGGGGATACCTAGTCAGTTGTACAACTGAATGCATTCAACCCAACCCCTCTGAATCTTTGTTCAGGGGCAGAAGGACAGATTTTTACCTTGTCAGCTCGGGGATTCAATCCAGCAACCTTTCGGGTTACAAGTCCAACGCTCTAACCACTAGGCTACCTGCCACCAACTAAAGGCTAACTAAGGGTCACAGGCCCTTAAGGCCAGGCTGGCTGGCTACAGCACAAAGACCTTCAAGAGGCAACTCAAACGACAGTCGTCTTTCTCACCAAAATAAATAAGTCATCAGCAACTCAGCCAACCACCAGTCAGTCAGTCAGCCACACCAGTCAGTCAGCCAGCCACACCAGTCAGTCAGCCAGCCAGCCACACCAGTCAGTCAGCCAGCCAGCCAGCCTGCCACACCAGTCAGTCAGTCAGCCACACCAGTCAGTCAGCCAGCCAGCCACACCAGTCAGTCAGCCAGCCACACCAGTCAGTCAGTCAGTCAGTCAGCCAGCCACACCAGTCAATCAGTCAGCCACACCAGTCAGTCAGTCAGCCAGCCACACCAGTCAGTCAGTCAGCCAGCCACACCAGTCAGTCAGTCAGCCAGCCACACCAGTCAGTCAGTCAGCCAGCCACACCAGTCAGCCAGCCACACCAGTCAGTCAGCCAGCCACACCAGTCAGTCAGCCAGCCACACCAGTCAGTCAGCCAGCCACACCAGTCAGTCAGCCAGCCACACCAGTCAGTCAGCCAGCCACACCAGTCAGTCAGCCAGCCACACCAGTCAGTCAGCCAGCCACACCAGTCAGTCAGCCAGTTACACCAGTCAGCCAGTTACACCAGTCAGCCAGCCACACCAGTCAGCCAGCCACACCAGTCAGCCAGCCACACCAGTCAGTCAGTCAGCCAGCCACATCAGTCAGTCAGTCAGCCAGCCACATCAGTCAGTCAGTCAGTTAGCCAGCCACACCAGTCAGTCAGTCAGTCAGCCAGCCACACCAGTCAGTCAGTCAGCCAGCCACACCAGTCAGTCAGTCAGTCAGCCACACCAGTCAGTCAGCCACACCAGTCAGCCAGCCACACCAGTCAGCCAGCCACACCAGTCAGCCAGCCACACCAGTCAGCCAGCCACACCAGTCAGCTCCATGTGACTCAGACAGTGAACTCTAGTTAGTATGACATTTACAATGAAACACTGCATAACACACAGACTTTACCACATCCATACATACACTCCGATCAAAACGCAAATTGGCTACAATTGAAGTGTGATGTGACAGAAGGATATGATGTCCTACCTGCATGCTTTGAGCACCTGGTTTGAACTTGGGTAGATGGATACTGAGGACCATGAGGCCAGGGCTGGCCTTCTGTGAGACAGCTCAGTGGGATCCACCTTGACTGGGCTGCGAGAGTCCTCTAGCCCCTTACCATTGACCTGTGGGGTAGTGGTGGTACCGGTGGTTCCGCTGTGGGACGTGCTGCTGTTAAGGCTGGCGAGGTTGGTGGCTGTGGGGGGGTTAGTGGAGCGGTGGGGGGAGGGGGTGGTGACGGACATGGCTGAGAGGGCCGAGGAAGCCACAGAGTGTTCCGACAGGGGTTTGGGACCTCCATGGTGGACACCCGGGTGGATGTTGTTGACCTTGATGTTATCGTCCGTGGTGGCTCCTTGATTAACACCACGATGATGATTATTATTACTATCGTGGTTATCATCATCCTTATTATTGTCCTTTCCTCTGAGCAAGGCTGAGAGCTGAGGGTCGTCTGAACTGAACGCGCCCGGAGGAGGAGAGCCGGGCTGGGATTGGCTCCCCGAGCTGTACGTGGTGGTCACCGCCCCCTGCTGGATGTGATTAGCCAATCCATGTGTAAGGGCGGTGAGACTGGGACTGGGACTGAGCAGTGTCCCTGCAGGGGTAGCCAATCCACTGCTGATTCCTAAAGGCGTGGTCTCTTTGGTTTGGGCCTCTGAGGTAGTGGTGGTGGAGGGGAGGGGAGAGGAGGGGAGATAGTTGGGGGCACCGCCCCTCTGTGGCGAAGAGGAGAAGGAGGAGAGGGAGGAACAGGAGGAGGAAGAGGAGGCAGGGCAGGGCCCGGTGGAATGTCCAACCTGATTTAGACTTTGAGCACCAGGGCCAGCTGCCTGGGTGGGATGGGAGGGGGAGGAAGGGTGTTCTCCATTGGGACCTGCCGAATATGAACCTGGACCTTTGTGAAGCCCCTGACGGAGAAACAAAACAGCAACGAACAGAGGGTGAGACAAAACAGCAACAAACATTAGAGAGTGAGACATAACAGCAACAAACAGAGAGTGAGACATAACAGCAACAAACATTAGAGAGTGAGACAAAACAGCAACAAACATTAGAGAGTGAGACATAACAGCAACAAACATTAGAGAGTGAGACATAACAGCAACAAACATTAGAGAGTGAGACATAACAGCAACAAACATTAGAGAGTGAGACATAACAGCAACAAACAGAGAGTGAGACATAACAGCAACAAACATTAGAGAGTGAGACAAAACAGCAACAAACATTAGAGAGTGAGACATAACAGCAACAAACATTAGAGAGTGAGACATAACAGCAACAAACATTAGAGAGTGAGACATAACAGCAACAAACATTAGAGAGTGAGACAAAACAGCAACAAACATTAGAGAGTGAGACATAACAGCAACAAACATTAGAGAGTGAGACAAAACAGCAACAAACAGAGTGAGACATAACAGCAACAAACATTAGAGAGTGAGACAAAACAGCAACAAACATTAGAGAGTGAGACATAACAGCAACAAACATTAGAGAGTGAGACATAACAGCAACAAACATTAGAGAGTGAGACATAACAGCAACAAACATTAGAGAGTGAGACATAACAGCAACAAACATTAGAGAGTGAGACATAACAGCAACAAACATTAGAGAGTGAGACATAACAGCAACAAACATTAGAGAGTGAGACAAAACAGCAACAAACATTAGAGAGTGAGACAAAACAGCAACAAACATTAGAGAGTGAGACAAAACAGCAACGAACATTAGAGAGTGAGACAAAACAGCAACGAACATTAGAGAGTGAGACAAAACAGCAACAAACATTAGAGAGTGAGACATAACAGCAACAAACATTAGAGAGTGAGACAAAACAGCAACGAACATTAGAGAGTGAGACAAAACAGCAACGAACATTAGAGAGTGAGACAAAACAAGAAAGAGTGAGTGAGACCAAGTCTGAGCAAAAGAGAGCTAGAACGAAGGAGATTAGACAGACAATATGAGCAGCTCAACTGAGACAGTACCATCAATATGTACCTCAGGGGAGTTGGTCTGTTGCTGGCTCTTCCAGGCCTCCTCTGCATTACTGGTACTGTTACTGCGGTGACTGGTGGTGTTGCTGGTGGGGGTATTGGTACTACTAGTGTTGTTGCTGGTAGGGGTACTGGTATCACTAGCGGCTGTGCAGTTGTGAGGTAGACAGTTCTGCTGCAGGTAAGGCACGTTTCTGTTACTCCTGCCACTTCCCGTTAGACCCCCCGGTAAAGTCCCTGCACCCGGTAAACCGGGAGTGTGATTATTGCCCATGGTCCCCGCCTCCTGATTACCTAGCTGTCCCAGGTGACTTAAAGATAAATGTCCGTTGGCCATTGGCTGAGGAGTGCAGGGAGGGTGGGCTGTGATGTGACTGACAGGTGAAGTCCGAGAGAGGGGGTGAGGTGAGGGGAGGGAGTTTGGGGATAGCGAGGGGCCGTTGGGTAGTGTGGGCCACAACTGGCCTGCTGCCTGCTGTTTCACCTAGAAAATAAAAATGGAGAGATGGGAGACAGAAAAGCATAGTTACTGGAAATAAATGTTTAATTATTATTATTTTTTTTTAAACTGTACTAGACTAAACTATACTAGCACGTCTTTTTCTTATATATAGCACTCCAAATGTCTTTAAACAGTGAAATGGAACGACGGCTTAAGTTATTCATACATAAAGCCACAGGTTTGTTTGAGTGTGTGTATGTACCTGCTGTTGATGCTGCTGCATGAGGGAGAACTGGTTTTCCAGCTGATCCAGCATCTGTACCTGTGGTGGTTTGAGACTGGTCCGGTTGGTCCGGAGCTGATCCAGGAGCTAGAGGTGGAGGGAAAGATATTTAGAACCATCCTTAACTATTTACATTCTGAACTGTTTCGCTTAATACTTTTATTCTTATTATTCAGTCCTCAAGTTGCTTTGGAAAAGTGCCATAGAATCTGAAATTACTCGCATTAAAACCCAGCAAAGCTGATTGATGCTCCACAGCGTCAAACACTGACGTCATTTTGAATCCTGAATCTCCCCGTGTGTATACACTAGAGACATACTGTTGAGCTGCAGCTCCCCCTGTGTGTTTATATTAGAGGCCTACCGTTGAGCCGCAGCTCCCCCTGTGTGTTTACACTAGAGACATACTGTTGAGCTGCAGCTCCCCCTGTGTGTTTATACTAGAGACCTACCGTTGAGCTGCAGCTCCCCCTGTGTGTTTATACTAGAGACCTACCGTTGAGCTGCAGCTCCCCCTGTGTGTTTATACTAGAGACATACCGTAGAGCTGCAGCTCCCCCTGTGTGTTTATATTAGAGACCTACCGTTGAGCTGCAGCTCCCCCTGTGTGTTTATACTAGAGACCTACCGTAGAGCTGCAGCTCCCCCTGTGTGTTTACACTAGAGACATACTGTTGAGCTGCAGCTCCCCCTGTGTGTTTATACTAGAGACCTACCGTTGAGCTGCAGCTCCCCCTGTGTGTTTATACTAGAGACCTACCGTTGAGCTGCAGCTCCCCCTGTGTGTTTATACTAGAGACATACCGTAGAGCTGCAGCTCCCCCTGTGTGTTTATATTAGAGACCTACCGTTGAGCTGCAGCTCCCCCTGTGTGTTTATACTAGAGACCTACCGTTGAGCTGCAGCTCCCCCTGTGTGTTTATACTAGAGACCTACTGTTGAGCTGCAGCTCCCCCTGTGTGTTTATACTAGAGACCTACCGTTGAGCTGCAGCTCCCCCTGTGTGTTTATACTAGAGACCTACCGTAGAGCTGGAGCTCCCCCTGTGTGTTTATATTAGAGACCTACCGTTGAGCTGCAGCTCCCCCTGTGTGTTTATACTAGAGACCTACCGTTGAGCTGCAGCTCCCCCTGTGTGTTTATACTAGAGACCTACCGTAGAGCTGCAGCTCCCCCTGTGTGTTTATACTAGAGACATGCCGTTGAGCTGCAGCTCCCCCTGTGTGTTTATACGAGAGACCTACCGTTGAGCTGCAGCTCCCCCTGTGTGTTTATACTAGAGACATACCGTAGAGCTGCAGCTCCCCCTGTGTGTTTATATTAGAGACCTACCGTTGAGCTGCAGCTCCCCCTGTGTGTTTATACTAGAGACCTACCGTTGAGCTGCAGCTCCCCCTGTGTGTTTATACTAGAGACCTACCGTTGAGCTGCAGCTCCCCCTGTGTGTTTATACTAGAGACCTACCGTAGAGCTGGAGCTCCCCCTGTGTGTTTATATTAGAGACCTACCGTTGAGCTGCAGCTCCCCCTGTGTGTTTATACTAGAGACCTACCGTTGAGCTGCAGCTCCCCCTGTGTGTTTATACTAGAGACCTACCGTAGAGCTGCAGCTCCCCCTGTGTGTTTATACTAGAGACCTACCGTAGAGCTGCAGCTCCCCCTGTGTGTTTATACTAGAGACATGCCGTTGAGCTGCAGCTCCCCCTGTGTGTTTATACTAGAGACAAGCCGTTGAGCTGCAGCTCCCTCTGTGTGTGTAGAGGAGATCTACATGGAGGAATGGGCCAAAATACCAGCAAGTGTGTGAAAACCTTGTGAAGACTTACAGAAAACGTTTGACCTCTGTCATTGCCAACAAAGGGTATATAACAGATAAACTTTTGTTATTGACCAAATACTTATTTTCCACCATCATTTGCAAATAAATTCATTAAAAATCCTACAATGTGATTTTCTGGATTTTTTCTTCTCATTTTGCCTGTCATAGTTGAAGTGTACCTATGATGAAAATTATAGGCCTCTCATCTTTTTAAGTGGGAGAACTTGCACAATTGGTGGCTGACTAAATACTTTCTTCTCCAACACTTTGTTTTTGCATTATTTAAAGCAAATTGAACATGTTTCATTATTTACTTGAGGCTAAATTGATTTTATTGATGTATTATATTAAGTTAAAATAAGTGTTCATTCAGTATTGTTGTAATTGTCATTATTACAAATTAAAAATTAAAAATTATATATATATACCTACAGGGTCACAATCAAATGGCTTCATCATCATCTTAAAACAATTCCATATGTTAACTTAGTAGATATTGCAATTTATGGGCGTAGACCTATAGGGGTTAACAAATACCCACCTGTAGTCTCTGTGGCGTTAGGTACCAGCTGGGGATCTGCTGTTGTACCGGGTCGTTTGTCCACAAGTCGACACCACTCTGTGCTCAGAGAAAAGAGAGATGCTCGTCAATATACCGTGTATATGTTTCATTCAGCGTCGTTCACCAGTTGTGTGACGGAGTGGACAGTTCCCAGGCTTTAGTACCAGAGTTGGATTGTAAAGGCACCACATGGATGAAAACTTACTGAAAAAGGGGCAGGACTACCTGGACATGTCCAATAAGAAACACTCACTTTAGTTATCCGTTGAAACACATTTGAATGAATGCCTTAATGAATAGGGTCAGTTGGGTGGGTAAAAGACTGAGCCCTACCTTAGCTGGGCTGGTGGTGCGTTTCCTCTTGGCAGGGCTGGCCTGACTGTCAGTGTGGCTGGGATGGGGAGAGACCTGTGTCTGTACCTGGCCTCCCTCACCTCCCTGGTGGGGCTTACATGCCTGGAGGGGGGGAGGGGTCAGGAGAAGAGGGGGGAGGCAGGTTATAGGGGGGAGGCAGGAGAGGAGTGGGGAGGCAGGAGAGGAGTGGGGAGGCAGGAGTGGAGGGGGAAAGCAGGAGAGGAGAGGAAGGTTATAGGGGGGAGGCAGGAGAGGAGGGGGAAGGCAGGAGAGGCAGGTTATAGGGGGGAGGCAGGAGAGGAGGGGGAAGGCAGGAGAGGCAGGTTATAGGGGGGAGGCAGGAGAGGAGGGGGAAGGCAGGAGTGGAGGGTTATAGAGGGGGCAGGAGATGAGGGGTATGGGGGCAGGAGAGACCGGCGAGGAGTGGGTGGGTTATAGGGGGGAGGCAGGCGAGGAGTGGGGGGCGATAGGGTGGCAGGAAGGAGAGGAGGGTATAGGGGGGAGGCAGGCGAGGAATGGGGGGGATAGGGTGGCAGGAAGGAGAGGAGGGTATAGGGGGAGGCAGGAGAGGAGTGGGATGGTTATGGGGGGTGGGAAGAGAGGAGGGGGGTCAGAGCAGATGCCACAATCCTGACAACAACCTAAGTGATACTTCTAATCAGGAATCTCAGAGCCAACAAACTGTGTGAAGTCTTTTTGTCTTGACAAGAGGAATGCGATGGAACATAAGGAACAAAAATATCTGGGTTACCACCGTTTACCATCAAACCGTTGGTGCCAAGGTAGTTCTAATTTCAAACAGTCATCCAAGGAAAAAAAAGACAAGACATTCAAGTTGACAATGAATTAAATATTCATAGTCACTAACAGATAAACAGCATATCAGTAGTTCACATTCATTCTGTACATGTCATGTCCAACAGCTCGTCAGGGTGAGGAGATGGGGTGAGAAAAGTGACTTGACTTATGACCTGTACTGCTGTATAATGAATTACACCTAGTAAATCTACTGTATTATGAACCACACAGAGAATTACACCTAGTAAATCTACTGTATTATGAACCACACAGAGAATTACACCTAGTAAATCTACTGTATTATGAACCACACAGAGAATTACACCTAGTAAATCTACTGTATTATGAACCACACAGAGAATTACACCTAGTAAATCTACTGTATTATGAACCACACAGAGAATTACACCTAGTAAATCTACTGTATTATGAACCACACAGAGAATTACACCTAGTAAATCTACTGTATTATGAACCACACAGAGAATTACACCTAGTAAATCTACTGTATTATGAACCACACAGAGAATTACACCTAGTAAATCTACTGTATTATGAACCACACAGAGAATTACACCTAGTAAATCTACTGTATTATGAACCACACAGAGAATTACACCTAGTAAATCTACTGTATTATGAACCACACAGAGAATTACACCTAGTAAATCTACTGTATTATGAACCACACAGAGAATTACACCTAGTAAATCTACTGTATTATGAACCACACAGAGAATTACACCTAGTAAATGTACCGTATGTGAGCTTAGTGTTTGTGAGGGGGATTCTCTCAACTCCTTTGGTTTGTCTGCACTGATACAAAACGTTTCTAGATGGTCAGGTGAATGCAGATAAGGCTACAGGGCATCCACTCTACTCAACTGTCCTGAATTTGCAGATCAGTGCCAATGAGGGGAGGAAGACGAGGAAAGATGAAGGTTATTAAGATGCACCAGGACAGGTTAGTTTAGGTCGTAGTAGTAGCAGGGGTTTGTTATCTGGGGGGGGGGGGGTTCTAGAGGTCTCACCTGCTGCTGTGCCTGTGGCCCTGGGCTGCCTGCTGCAGTGTTCAGGCCCCCCTGTCTGGAGGTGAGCTCAGCGGGGATGGGCAGGCTCCACGCCTCCTCAATACTAGGAAGCATTTTACCACCCTTCCCCCCCGCAACACTACCTGTCTGAGGGTGAGCATATAGGAGGATCGGGGGGGGGGGGGGGGGCATAAAGACACATTTCAGTATTTCAGTACTGCTCTACGTTATGGTAGGACAACCCACTGACACTGCTGACCGAGCACCTTGTTACACTATTAGGTAATTGCACATTAAAAACAGCCTCTCCAGAGATGAGATGAGGTCAAATGAAAAATAATCACTCAAAGAATGGTCAATGCCATGACATTATGTCTTACGATTACTGGTGAGAATGTGTAGTATGGCATCAATATGAATCAGTGATCATATCGCAATGATTCTAATAAAAAAACAGAATAAATCACAGCCTGTACAATAAACAGGGACACACACATGTATAAAATACTCTTTCAGAGAGTGAATCATGTCATTGGCTTTAAAACACATACATACAGAAAACAGCCAGTCAAATCATTTGTTTCTGCTTGGTATGTGTGTGTTTACATATCTCTGCATGTGTGTGTGTATGTATCCCTCCCTCTCTGCCTACCTGGAGCAGCTTAATGCGGTGTGTGAGGGCAGCGGTGTTGGTGCAGGCCTTGCTGCGCGTGGCGTTGATGTAACACTTGATTGCGTCGTGCGGCTGCCCGCAGGACTCGTAGAGCGTGCCCAGGTCCATCCAGGCAGCCGCATGACTGTGGTCCAGCTGCACTGCACAGATGTACGCCTGCAGAGCATCCATAGGCTGGTTCTGCTGCTGGTACAGAACACTGGGGGGGGGGGAGGCGGGAGAGAGGGGAGGGAGAGGTGGGGAGAGGTGGGGGGGAGAGGGGAAGGAAGGGTGGGAAAGAGAGGGGGTGGGAGAGAGGGGAGGGTGGGAGAGAGGGGAGGGTGGGAGAGAGGGGAGGGAGGGAGAGGGGGGAGGGAGGGAGAGGGGGGAGGGAGGGAGAGAGGGGAGGGAGGGAGAGGGGAAGGAAGGGAAGAGAGAGAGGGGGGAGAGAGAGGGGAAGGAAGGAAGGGTGGGAAAGAGGGGGTGGGAAAGAGAGGGGGTGGGAGAGAGAGGGGGTGGGAGAGGGAGGGGGTGGGAGAGAGAGGGGGTGGGAGAGAGGGGGTGGGAGAGAGAGGGGGTGGGAGAGAGAGGGGGTGGGAGAGAGAGGAGGGAAAGGAGAGAGGGGAGGGAGGGAAGAAGGAAGAGAGAACGTGAGAAAGAGCAAGTGATGGGGAGAGGGGGGAGTGCATGGAGTTTTTAGTGTCCTCTCTCCCTCGAGTGGCCACACGCCAAGTCTATCCATAATTAACTCTAGGGACCACTACCTCCCTCCTGTTGCCATGGCCAACACCTACAAGCCTTCAGATTGAGTAATCCTTTAAGACTTCTCCAAGGATCCTACAGACAGATGATAGGTGACTACACGCTGGCTGCAGTGTGTCAGGTCTTACCCTATGGAGCACCAGGTGTCAGCGCTGGCCTCAGACTTGTCAATGGACTGTCTGTAGGAGATGAAGGCATCCTGGACTTTCCCAATACTGGAGTAGCACCTGGAGAGAACACACATTATGCTTAGTACTATCAATATGAGAGACCGAGAGGGAGCGAGAGGTGAGAGACCGAGAGGGAGCGAGAGGTGAGAGACCGAGAGGGAGCGAGAGGTGAGAGACCGAGAGGGAGCGAGAGGTGAGAGACCGAGAGGGAGCGAGAGGTGAGAGACCGAGAGGGAGCGAGAGGTGCGAGACCGAGAGGGAGCGAGAGGTGAGAGACCGAGAGGGAGCGAGAGGTGAGACCGAGAGGGAGCGAGAGGTGAGACCGAGAGGGAGCGAGAGGTGAGACCGAGAGGGAGCGAGAGGTGAGACCGAGAGGGAGCGAGAGGTGAGACCGAGAAGGAGCGAGAGGTGAGACCGAGAGGGAGCGAGAGGTGAGAGGCCGAGAGGGAGCGAGAGGTGAGAGGCCGAGAGGGAGCGAGAGGTGAGAGGCCGAGAGGGAGCGAGGGTGAGGCCGAGAGGGAGCGAGGGTGAGGCCGAGAGGGAGCGAGGGTGAGGCCGAGAGGGAGCGAGGGTGAGGCCGAGAGAGAACGAGGGTGAGGCCGAGAGGGAACGAGGGTGAGGCCGAGAGGGAACGAGGGTGAGGCCGAGAGGGAACGAGGGTGAGGCCGAGAGGGAGCGAGGGTGAGGCCGAGAGGGAGCGAGGGTGAGGCAGAGAGGGAGCGAAAGTGAGAATAAGCGAGAGTAAGACCGAGCGAGAGTGAGACCGAGCAAGAGTGTGACCGAGAGGGAGCGAGAGTGTGACCGAGAGGGAGCGAGAGTGAGACCGAGGGGGAGCGAGAGTGAGAATTAACAAAAAACAGAACAGGTATTTGGCCCTAAACAGAGAGTACACAGTGGCAGAATACCTGACCACTGTGAATGACTCAAAATGAAAGACAGCTTTGACTATGTACAGACTCAGTGAGCATAGGTAGGCAGACCTGCCTCTCAAGAGAAGACGGGCTATGTGCACACTGCCCACAAAATGAGGTGGAAACTGAACTGCATTTCCTAACCTCCTGCCAAATGACCATATTTTAGAGACATACTTCCCTCACAGACCCTCAAAGAATTACAAAACAAATCCAATTTTGATAAACTCCCATAGCCACTGGGTGAAATACAGCAGCAAGATGTGTGACCTGTTGCAACAAGGGCCACCAGTGAAGAACAAACAGCATTGTAAATACAAACCACATTCATATTTACTTATGTTCCCTTTTTAACTTTAACTATTTGCACATTGTTACAACACTGTGTATTGACATATGACATTTTAAATGTCTATTCCTTTGGAACTTTTAAATGTTTCTCTTCACTTTTGTTTATCATCTATTCCACTTGCTTTAGCAATGTGAACATATTCCATGTCAAAAAAGCTAATTTACAATGGATCAGTCCACTCAAACAGGAGCCAATCAGACAGGTGTCTTGTATACCATATTTTTGTTGTTGTTGCTAGCGCTCCATTAAAGAAATCTTGGTCGACCAACAGCCTATCAACAAAACAATTGACCGGTTGACTAAATGGGGTCAGCCCTAAAGCTAACACTACACACAGTTGTGCAACTGCACATCTACAAGCTCAAAAGGGTGACTACAGCTCATGCAGAACCATTAGCCGTTGCATTCAGTGGCTCTACCACTACAAAAACCAATAGCAAAAATCCCATGGCCTGCACTTGACTTTTCCTACTTGCACCAACTTGATGATGATAACTACTATATTGAGAGAAAATGTACTTGCTACGACTGTGATGTGGTCGTCTCACCTCGCGATCTCACCTAGCTCAGGCTCCCGAGTGGCGCAGCGGTCTAAGGAACTGCATCTCTGTGCAAGAGGAGTCAATACAGACCCTGGTTGGAATCCAGGCTAAATCACATCCAGCAGTGATTGGGAGTCCCATAGGGCGGCGCAGAATTGGCCCGACGTAGTCCGGGTTAGGGTTTGTCCGGGGTAGGCCGTCATTGTAAATAAGAATTTGTTCTTAACTGACTTGCCTAGTTAAATGTTAAATAAAATAAAAACAAGAAAAAGGGGATTTTGTTGGTACAACCTGAACCCATCTATATGAAATACCCCATAATGATAAAGTGAAACCATGATTTTAGAAATTTTTGCAGATTTATTGAAAATGAAATACAGAAATATCTGTATTCACACCCCCGAGTCAAAACTTTGTAATAGCAACTTTGGCAGCGATTACAGCTGTGAGTGTTTCTGGGTAAGTCTCTAAGAGCTTTCCACACCTGGATTGTGCAACATGTGCCCATTGGTCTTTTCAACATTCTTCAAGCTCTGTCAAATTGGTTGTTGATTGTTGCTAGACAACCATTTTCAGGTCTTGCAATAGATTTTCAAGTTGATTTAAGTCAAAACTGTAACTCAGCCACTCAGAAACATTCACAGTAATCTTGGTAAGGAACTCCAGTGTAGATTTTGCCTGTGCTTTAGGTTATTGTTCTGCTGAAGTGTGAACTCATCTCCCAGTGTCTGGTGGAAAGCAGACGACCAGGTTTTCCTCTAAGATTTTGCCTGTGCTTTGCTTCATTCTATTCCTTTTTATCCTGAAAAAACAACTTAGTCCTTAACAATTACAAATATACCCATGACATGATGAGGGTGGTACTCAGTGTTGTATTGGATTTGCCCCAAACATAACACTTTGCAGTCAGGACAAAAAGTGAATTGCTTTGTCACATTTTTTGCAGTATTACTTTAGTGCCTTGTTGATACAGGGATGCATGTGTTGGAATATTTTTATTCTGTACAGGCTGCCTTCCTTTCACTGTCTATTAGGTTAGTATTGTGTAGTAACTACAATGTTGTTGATCCCTCTTCAGTTTTCTCCTATCACAGCCATTCAACTGCGTAACTGTTTTCAAGACACCATTGGCCTCATGGTAAATCCCTGAGCGGTTTTCTTCCTCTCCGGCAACTGAGTTAGGAAGGACGCCTTTATCGTTGTAGTGACTGGGTATATTATTACACCATCCAAAGTGTAATTAATAACTTCACTATGCTCAAAGGGATATTCAATGTCTGCTTTTCTTATTTTTACCAATCTACCAATAGGTGCCCATCTTTGTGAGGCATTGGAAAACCTCCCTGTTCTTTGTAGTTTAATCTGTGCTTGAAATTCACTGCTCGACTGAGGGACCTTACAGATAATTGTATATATATATATATATTTTATATGACATACATGATTTTTTTTGTTAATTAGTAAATAGTAGCATACAGCAAAGTGTGTTTAAATAATTTCTAAATAATTAAAAAATCAAAACAATTTCTGCTAGTTAGTTTTAGATTGCTTGAGCCTGTTTCAAAACATGATTCATTTTAAAACATGATCTTACAAAGGAGTTGTTTAATCTAACTGCTTAACTATTTATCTGTACATGGAATTGTATTTGGGGTTTTTCTCATTTTTACAGGAAAATGCCACGGGCACTATCTGATGTGTGGAGACGTTTCACTGCAGCTAATATAGAAGGAAAAGCTGTGTACATTTGCAAATACTATTCCAAATCATTTGTGAAGAATGCAACAAAGATGCAGAATCATCTGGCCAAGTGCATGAAGTTCCCTCGGCGCTCACAACAAGCAACCTGTGACAAAAGTCCCTCTACTTCTATTCGAGGTGAAAATGATGAATCAGACACCTTATCGATAGCAACAGCTCATGGTCCTCCTGGAATCAGAAGGTTTTTGACACAATGGAGAAACAGAGAAATGCTGATGAATATCTTGCTCGAGCTGTGTATGCAACTCGTTCACCTCTGATGCTCACAGGCAATGTGTATTGGAAGAGATTTCTGAATGTTCTTTGCCCAGCATACACCCCTCCAACCAGACATGCTTTATCTACTTATTTGCTGGATGCAGTTCAACATAGTTCAAGTGAAGGTCAAGCAAATCATAGAGAAAGCAGACTATTGCAATCATCTCTGATGGGTCGTTGAATGTTCGTGGGCAAGGAAGAATGAACTACATCATATCCACCCCTCAACCAGTATTCTACAAGAGCACAGACACAAGAGACAGACACACCCGTCTCTACATTGCAGATGAGCTGAAAGCAGTCATCAATGACCTTGGACCGCAGAAGGTATTTGCACTGGTGACAGACAATGCTGCGAACATGAAGGCTGCTTGGTCTAAAGTGGAGGAGTCCTACCCTCACATCACACCCATTGGCTGTGCTGCTCATGCATTGAATCTGCTCCTCAAGGACATCATGGCACTGAAAACAATGGATACACTCTACAAAACAGCCAAGGAGTTGGTTAGGTATGTGAAGGATAATCAAGTTATAGCAGCAATCTACCTCACCAAGCAAAGTGAGAAGAATAAGAGCACCACATTGAAGCTGCCCAGCAACACCCGTTGGGGGTGGTGTTGTCATCATGTTTGACAGTCTCCTGGAGGGGAAGGAGTCTCTCCGAGAAATGGCCATATCACAGTCTGCCGATATGGACAGCCCCATCGAGAGGATCCTCCTGGATTATGTATTTTGGGAGAGAGTGGTAAGCAGCCTGAAACTCCTGGATCATTGGGGATCATTCAATATTCTCTTTTGTTGTTCAGTGAAATCATCCCATGTGAAGAGTCAACTCATTTAATTAAAGTTAAAATCGTAACTAAACTGTTTTTTTATTTATTGCTACAGGAAGGATTGAATCATTTGCAAGTATGTCTACTTATGATAAGGTAAAAGGTTTATGTCTTTGTCTCCATATGATATGGTAAATATATCCAATGCAAAAAACATCTACATTTAAATGGTATTAATATTAATTTGCATCTATTTCCGTTAATTCCCATATATTCCCGTTAATTCCCATGGAAAGTTTCCACCCCTAAATACTCCCCAAAATGTGCAACCCTGCTGCAGGCACTGGGTATATACCCACTGATTCTTGAATAATATAACCTACAAGCGCTTCATAAGCTTGCTTCAACTGTCAAACTCCATCAGAACCACAAATATAACATGGTTTGGGGTGAGTTGGACCGCAGAGTGTAGGAAAAGCAGACAACAAGTGCTCAGCATATGTGGGAACTCCTTCAAGACTGTTGGAAAAGCATTCCAGGAGAAGCTGGTTGAGAGAATGCCAAGAGTGTGCAAAGCTGTCGTGAAGGCAAATTTGGCTATTTGAAGAATCTCAAATATAAAATATATTTTGATTTGTTTAACACTTACCCCTATTTAACACACGATTCCATGAGTTATTTCATAGTTTTGATGTCTTAACTATTATTCTACAATGTAGAAAATAGTATAAAATCAAGAAAAACCCTTGAATGAGTAGGTGTTCTAAAACTTTGGACCGGTAGTGTAAATAAATGCCGTATAGCCTCATAACATGGTTAAAACAATAATCTTCATATCATGGATGGTCAGTCCTTGCATTAATAGCTCTGTCTATTAATCCGAGTGGTCACATTTCTCCAGGCCCATCCCTCAGCGTTTTACCAAAACAGATTTGTTGACTTGCCCTTTAAACAGCCGCATATTATCAAGATATCAGCGTCCCCAACGAAAAGGTAAACAGGCCTATAGCAAATGCAGCATATGGCATACATTTTTTCACATGTAAATAGCACTTTTCAGTAGTGCTCAAAGCATGCCATTCCATGAGCGCAGCATTTATTTATCAACTCGAACCAATGAGCCCAATCAGTCCTCCATGACAACAAAATCATAAACAACAGAGTAGGGCTGGCTAATAAATCCTTAGTTTTGGGGTCATTCTCAGGTAAAACTTCTAACTAATCTATACTTCCATATTTCCAAGTCCTATTCTTGAAGATCTAGGGGTATAACATTTATTGGAATGACTGGCATTCTGATAGACTTTGGTTTTTAATGTAAAGATATAATTGAATCGTATCGTTATATGTAGTAGACAGCGATGGGTTAGAAGAGGCCTACATAACCAACCCATGAATGAAAATATAACATCCATATATGGCCAGCCATGTGAACTTTAACCCTGATTTATCCTGCAATAGATGTCATTCAATTGGTAAACATACATTTTGTCTTCTTCTAATGCCTCTTAAGGGGAAATTAATCTAAAAGTAACTGAATGTAATCAGATTACATGACTGCGTTTGGGTAATCCAAAAGGTTAGTTACCGATTACAATTTTGGACAGGTAACTAGTAACTAACTTATTACATTGATAAAGTAACCTACCAAACCATACTTGCTAGCCATTAACTTCTCTCAGAGCCGTTAACACAACGACATACTGCTGCAGCCCTTAGTTGTACTACAGGATTCACAGACAGGAGGCCATCTATCCACTGCAACACTGTCTCCCAAACCAGGTCAACTGTGGTCTAATGATCTATACTAAAACAAGTGGTTTCAATAAGTAAGCACTATATAAAAGCGTATGGAATAACAGAAAGGAACAATTCCATCTAATTAATAGCTCAGATTTACAGAGCTAGTAATCAATAGGTCTCTGTGTAACACGCCGTCTTCCCAGAGAGTACAGACTTGGATCAATAATAATCAGCGTGATCGGAGGAGCAGCTCTGAAACAGCTCCAGTTTCTAGGCCTATAGAATGTAGAGAAACAGCTGAGACAGGAGCTGCAGAGAGAAAAGACCTTCAGGGCAGAGTCTTATTCAACACACAGAGGTTTAACGTTTTTTACACACGTGCTAAAAGGAAAACAAGAGCCCGCAGGAATTCACTATGAAATAAAATGCTTTTACCTGCCGAGGAAGTACCAGGACTGTCCAGAGTTGGGGTCTGCTTCTAGTGACTTCTGCAGACACTGGATGGCATAGCTGTCCTTGGAGCCTGGGTCCCCTAACAGCTCCACTGTGTGATGCATCCAGCCTGGAGGAGACCAGGGGAGTTAGCAGGGTGAAGGATCCAACAACCACCACTGCTCGTCTGGGTCCAGGGCTAGCCCTCTGCTAGCTGGTCAACAGAACCACTGCTCGTCTGGGTCCCGGGCTAGCCTTCTGCTAGCTGGTCAACAGAACCACTGCTAGTCTGGGTCCAGGGCTAGCCTTCTGCTAGCTGGTCAACAGAACCACTGCTAGTCTGGGTCCAGGGCTAGCCTTCTGCTAGCTGGTCAACAGAACCACTGCTAGTCTGGGTCCAGGGCTAGCCTTCTGCTAGCTGGTCAACAGAACCACTGCTAGTCTGGGTCCAGGGCTAGCCTTCTGCTAGCTGGTCAACAGAACCACTGCTAGTCTGGGTCCAGGGCTAGCCTTCTGCTAGCTGGTCAACAGAACCACTACACTTTACTGTCTCTAATAGTAAGTCAACACAACTGATCCTGCAGGTACTTCTGCTAGTCCATTACCAGGTCTAGTACTACACTAATATACACAACATATTAAAACTACACTAGACTGTCAGTCACAGAGGGGAACACTGCTGTCTGCCTGGTGTGTAAAAGCACCAGTCTCATAAAAAGGACCAAAAGGCTCATCTATCTAGAGCTTTCTGAAGAAGAGGGAGGAGAAAGAGGGAGGGAGGGAAGGAGAGCGGGGGATTCGTCGTCCATACACACATCAGCCGTGTCTTCAAAGGTCTAAACAACTCACCCCTGGGGTCGCTCCCACCTCTCTCGCTCTCTCTCTCTACACACACCTCCCGGAGGATGGGCACACACACAGACACAAACACATCTCCCCATCGCTCCACACAACAGCTGTGGCGAGCCTTGCTGGAAGGCCACCACCAAATAACATTTTATCGGTCACACACATATTTATCAGATGTTATTGCTGGTGTAGCGAAACGCTTGTGTTCCCTAGTAAGGTGGCTGGCAGGGCAGAAAAAGAGACCCGAGGGAACATCCCAAACTGGGGGAAGACGGCAAGAAACAAGACAAGAGCTGTCTGTGTTCAGAGAGGACTACGTCGGGGAAGGTATGTGTGTATAGCGTGGGGGTTGGGGTACAGACACTAACACCTCCATAATGAGCAGTTGCATGAGTCCGGCCAGGGCAGAGAGAGACTGGAGGTTTGGGAGAGACTTGGGAAACGTGTGATGGGAGCAGGGAAGAGGTGGGGATCTGGGAATACTGTCCAGTTGGGAATATGGTAAACAACAAGGAGCACAACTTCTCCCACAATGCAATCCTGTGTCATCAGCCTTATACACCTGGTACATAGTAGTACCTTCAGCAACAAATGGTGCGGTTTGAGGACATGTGGAAGAAATGTATTAGGGTGCTGGAGAAGGGGCTAGTGGAGATGGGGCTAGTGGAGATGGGGCTAGTGGAGATGGGGCTAGTGGAGATGGGGCTAGTGGAGATGGGGCTAGTGGAGATGGGGCTAGTGGAGATGGGGCTAGTGGAGATGGGGCTAGTGGAGATGGGGCTAGTGGAGATGGGGCTAGTGGAGATGGGGCTAGTGGAGATGGGGCTAGTGGAGATGGGGCTAGTGGAGATGGGGCTAGTGGAGATGGGGCTAGTGGAGATGGGGCTAGTGGAGATGGGGCTAGTGGAGATGGGGCTAGTGGAGATGGGGCTAGTGGAGATGGGCAGGTGTGATGCAGTAATGTTTGTATGTTTTGTATTGTTTATAAAAATAAAATACAAAGTACTAGAGAGGCATAAATGTGGTAAAGTAACTTGACGACTAAAAACACCACACACTCGTCCTACAGACACTGCTCTAGAAAGTTAAACACTTTGTACATAACATGTAAAAGACTGCACTTTTTAAATAGAACCTTCAAGAACAAACTAGGATACATATTCAACAAGACTCAAAAGAAAAATATAGGTTCATGTTATCAAAAGGACAAGTGACATATTGCTTGTAACAAGTGGGCCCAAATGCATCGTCTTCGATGCCGTAGTACATAGGAGAGAGGAAAGAGGACTTACCTAGTTGCTGCAGTGTAGCAGCCTTCACCTGCGCAGGAAGATTCTCTGTCTGGAGTAAATTCTCATACGCTTCTTTTGCTGCTCTGAATTTCTTCTGCAGAATGACAGTGGGGGAGAGAGAGGGGGAGGAAAAGAGAGAGAGGAAGGATGTTTAAGCCAGATCAAAGAGTCAGTGTGTTGTATGGTCTCACTGGTCAGACACAGAAGTTTGGACACCTCAGACCACCCCCAGATACACTACAGGCTAAAAGTATGTGGACACCCCTTCAAATGAGTGGATTCGGCTATTTCAGCCACACCCGTTGCTGACAGGTTTATGAAATCGAGCACACGGCCATGCCATCTCCATAGACAAACAGTGGCAGTAGAATAGCCTTACCCAAGAGCTCAGTGACTTTCAATGGAGCAACATAGGATACCACCTTTCCAACAAGTCAGTTCGTCAAATTTCTGCCCTGCTAGAGCTGCCCCGGTCAACTGTAAGTACTGTTATTGTGAAGTGGGAACGTCTAGGAGCAACAACGGCTCAGCCACTAACTGGTAGACCATACAAGCCCACAGAATGGGACCGCCGAGTGCAAAAGTGTTTTTGCATTCCAGTTGAACATTTACCTGCTCTGTCACAGTCTAATCATTAAAAACATTGAAGAAACATCGAAGACTACACGTGTAAAATGTCATGCCATTTGAATTTTAGCAATATGACTGGCCGTTCATCCAAGCGCCACCACGCTGTCGCTAGTCACAACTTCTGGAGCAGTACATGAGTTTATAACCCTTCACACAGCACACGTCAGCTGTTCAGAGCAAAATCAAGTCCCCATCAATCTACTTGCTGAGCTTATTTTAGAAAAAGTAATTTACAAAAGTAAACCTTTAATAGTGAACATAAGATATGCTAGCTATGGTTGATAGTCTGTAAAAAGAACGCTAGAAAGATACCTACTGTAGCATTGATACACAGTGAGGCAGGGTTTAACTTGACCACACCCCCTGAGTAGGGTACACAATAGCCATAGGCCGGACTTGAACCCGATCTAACATCTCTGGAGACCTGAAAATAGCTGTGTAGCGATTCTACCCATCCAACCTGACAGCTTGACAGGATCTGCAGAGAGGAATGGGAGAAACTCCTCAAATTCAGGTGTGCCAAGCTTGTAGCGTCATACCCAAGAAAACTCCAGGCTGTAATCGATGCCAAAGGTGCTTCAACAAAGTACTGAGTAAAGGGTCTGAATACTTATGTAAATGTGATTTAGTTTAAAAAATAATAAATAAAAAAAAGAATAGACATCAAGAATGTCTAAAAACCTGTTTTTGATTTGCCATGAGTTATTTTGTGCAGATTGAGGAGGGAAATCAAACTATTTCATCCATTTTAGAATAAGGCTGTAAACAAAAAAGTTGAGGGATCTGAATACTTTCCGAATGCCACGCGGTGGTGTAAAGGTTATTTACTAATGGTATGCCAAATAGTCGGACAAAACTGGCAATTTACTGTATACGACTATGATGTTATTCTTTTTTTTTGTAAGAATCATCTGAAACTAATACATCTTCGGGTGCCAGCACACATCTTTCTCATGTCAATCAGTCATGTGGCCGTCTGTAAAGAGAAGGACTGCAAGTTGGAGGACACACGCACCCGCACCCTGCCTAAAATCTGCAGCTGTTGAAATGGGCACGTAGTTATTTTGCCAACATCTACTTAAGCATATTAAAAAACTTTTGTTGTTTTCATTCACAAGTATTATTCCATCCCATTATCAACTGTCAATTTATGGATAAGAGTAAGGCCATGTGGGCAAACCCATACTATTTACTGTGCTCTGATTTTTAAACAGCAAGCTTGACTTGTTTCTAAAAGTTGTCGGACTGACTGAATACCATAAATCATACAACCTAGTTATATGTCCATGGTATCGCATCCAGACAAGTACTCTAAAGATCTTGTTTGCATTTCTCGATATGAAGTCCATCTGGACTTGCCAGAAAGTGACATTGAAGTGAGTGACTTGTCAGTAGCCTACCGTATTGTCTCGGTAAGAGAGCTGTTCATTTGGCTCCCTAATTTGCATACTGGTAGGCTTTTTGGCAATTATCTGCAGATAAATTATGAAAACATTCAATAAATATGGTGGATTCTCCTCACTGCTAGAACAATAGGCAGGCTAGTGGAGAGAGGCTCACTGTGGTCCAATATGGGATAATGGCGCAGGAGGGAATAGAAGCCATTTTTGTGGGGTCCACCAATCTGCTCTGTCAAAGGTTGTAGCCTGGCCTACTGTCCATCTTTGGAGTTTTAATATCTTTTCTTTTGTCCTGACCAATTGAACCATTTTGTGTATTTTCGGCGCTGATAGTAACTATTTTTTTTACATAATGTTTCTGCCATCCTATGACTGAAAAGAGCTTCTGGACATCAGAACAGTTATCACTAACCTCCATTTGGACAATAACTTTTACTTCAATGAGTTGGAGGAGAAGGACATTGATTATCGCAGACCAGGCACAAAACACTGACACTCAAAGGAGAAGACGTCGCTACAGAGACCCCGAGCGGGATAACTAACGAGACAATGTCGGAGCGTGGATAAAACGCCTCTACAGTTCTATTAGCAAACAGGCAATCACTGGAGAGTAAACTGGATCAGCTCCATTCGAATCCATCCTATCAACGTGATCTGAAGAGCTGTAATATCCTAGGTTTCGCTGGGTCGTGGCTGAACAAGGACAAGTTAAATAAAAATCTAGCTGGTTTTCTATACATCAGCAGAACAGAACGGCTGAATCGGGGAAGCTCAGAGTCAGTGTGTCTCTTTGTTAACAACAGCTGGTGCACCATCTATAATATTGAGGAAGTATCGAGGTTCTGCTCGCCTGAGGTAGAATACCTCATGATAAGCTGTAGACCTCACTATCTAGAAAGAGAGTTTATCTATATTGTTTGTAGCTGGTTTACCACCAAAAACTGATGCTGGCACTAATGCGACACTCAATGAGATGTATAGGGCCATAAGAAAACAAGAAAATGCTCACCCAGAGGCGCCCCTAGTGGACGGTGACTTTAATGCAGGAAAACTGAAATCCGCTTTACCCAATTTCTACCAACATGTCACCTGTCCAACTAGATGCGAAAAAAACTCTAGATCACCTTTACTGGCACAATCAATCAGACGCATTGAAAGCTCTCCTTCACCCTCCATTTGGCAAATCTGACCATAACTCTATCCTCCTGATTCCTGCTTACAAGCAAAAACTCAAACAGGAAGAAGCAGACTGAAATATGTTCCGGGATTGATTCGATGGCATTGAGGAGTTTATCACATCAGTCACCGGCTTCATTAACTTCTTCGATATAGGGGGCGCTCTTTTAATTTTTGGATGAAAAACGTTCCCGTTTTAAAAACAAGATATTTTGGCACGAAAAGATGCTCGACTATGCATATAATTGACAGCTTTGGAAAGAAAACACTCTGACGTTTCCAAAACTGCAAAGATATTGTCTGCCATTGAGTGCCACAGAACTGATGTTACAGAAAAAACCCAGATAAAAATACAATCAGGAAGTGCCGCATTTTTTGAAACCGCCTCATGGCAATGACTCCTTATATGGCTGTGGAGGACCTAGGAGTCAGCTTACCTTTTCCACGTTTTCCCCAAGGTGTCTGTAGGCATATCATTGGAAGATTTAACTACATTTACCAGGTGGTCGCTTGGTGTCCTCCGTTTATTGCGTAATCTCCAGCTGCAGTATTTTTCCGTTTGACTTTGATGAGAAACCGACTGCCAGGAATGATTTTTCATCGAATAGAATTGTGAAAAACACCTTGAGGATTGATTCTAAACCACGTTTGCCATGTTTCTATCAATATTATGGAGCTAATTTGGAAAAAAGTTTGGCGTTGTAAGTGACTGCATTTTCGTTTTTTTTCCCTAGCCAAACGTGATGAACAAAACGGAGCTATTTCTCTTACACAAATAATCTTTTTGGAATGAACATGAGCAAATTAACATTTGCTATCTAACAGAGTCTCGTCATTGAAAACATCCGAAGTTCTTCAAAGGTAAATGATTTTATTTGAATGCTTTTCTTGTTTTTGTGAAAATGTTGCCTGCTGAATGCTAGGCTTAATGCTATGCTAGGCTATCAATACTCTTACACAAATGCTTGTGTAGCTTTGGTTAACCTTTCTGATCTCCTCATCCCGGATCCGGGATCGTGAATACAGACTCAAGCTCATTACCATAACGCAACGTTAACTATTCATGAAAATCGCAAATGAAATGAAATAAATATGCTGGCTCTCAAGCTTAGCCTTTTGTTAACAACACTGTCATCTCAGATTTTCAAAATATGCTTCTCAACCATTGCAAAACAAGCATTTGTGTAACAGTATTGATGGCTAACGTAGCATTTAGCATTAGCATTCAGCTGGCAACATTTACACAAAAAAACAGAAAAGCATTCAAATAAAATCATTTACCTTTGAAGAACTTCAGATGTTTTCAATGAGGAGACTCTCAGATAGCAAATGTTCAGTTTTTCCTGCAAGATTATTTGTTTAGGACAAATCGCTCCGTTTTCTGCGTCACGTTTAGCTATGAAAAAACCCCTGTATCCAGGATTGTCTAAATCTATCAGCAAGCTCATTAGCATAACACAACGTTAACTATTCATGAAAATCGCAAATGAAATGAAATAAATATGCCATCTCTCAAGCTTAGCCTTTTGTAAACAACACTGTCATCTCAGATTTTCAAAATATGCTTCTCAACCATAGGAAAACAATCATTTGTGTAAAAGTAGCTAGCTAGCGTTAGCATTTAGCGTTAGCATTTAGCGTTAGCATTAGCGTAGCATCCAGCACGCAACATGTCAACAAAAACATAAAAGCCTTCAAATAAAATCATTTACCTTTGAAGAACTTCTGATGTTTTCAATGAGGATACTCTCAGTTAGATAGCAGATGCTCAGTTTTTCCAAAAAGATTCTTTGTGTATTAGAAATAGCTCCGTTTTATACATCACATTTGGCTACCAAAAAAAATCTGAAAATTCAGTCCTCAAAACGCGAACTTTTTTCCAAATTAACTCCATAATATCGACTGAAAACATGGCAAACGTTGTTTAGAATCAATCATCAAGGTGTTTTTCACATATCTCTTCATTGATACATCGTTCTTGGACACATGGTTTCTCCCCTATATCAAATGGAAAAGTACGAGCAGCTGGCAATTGCGCACCGAATTCCACGCAGGACACCAGGCGGACACTTGGAAAATGTAGTCTCTTATGGTCAATCTTCCAATGATATGCCTACAAATACGTCACAATGCTGCTAAGACCTTGGGCGAACGACAGAAAGTGTAGGCTCATTCCTTGCGCAATCACAGCCATATAAGGAGACAATGGAAAACAGAGCTTCAGAAATTCTGCTAATTCCTGGTTGATGCATCATCTTGGTTTCGCCTGTAGAATGAGTTCTGGGGCACTTACAGACAAAATCTTTGCAGATTCTGAAACTTCAGAGTGTTTTCTTTCCAAAACTGTCAAGAATATGCATAGTCGAGCATCTTTTTGTGACAAAATATCGCGCTTAAAACGGGAACGTTTTTTATCCAAAAATGAAATAGCGCCCCTAGAGATCTAACAGGTTAAAGCATATTTTGAACATCTGAGATGACAGTGTTGTTAACAAAAGGCTAAGCTTGTGTTTCAATATATTTATTTCATTTCATTTGCGATTTTCATGAATAGGAAACGTTATGATAATGAGCTTGAGGCTATGATTACGCACCCGGATACGGGATTGCTCGACGCTAGAGGTTAATAAGTGCATTAATGACGTTGTCCCCACAGTGATTACAGGCAACATCCACACTGAGCTAAACATAATGTTTGATTTTTGATATATATATATATATATATATATATATATGATATAGATATATATATATATAGTAACCTTTATTTAACTAGGCAAGTCAGTTAAGAACAAATTCTTATTTACAGTGACGGTCTACCCCGGACGACGCTGGGCCAATTGTGTGCCGCCCTATGGGACTCCCAATCACGGCCGGATGTGATACAGCCTAGATTCAAACCAGGGACTGTAGTGACACACCTTGCATTGAGATGCAGTGCCTTAAACCGCTGTGGCACTCGGAAGTCCTAAAGGCTAGAGCTGCTGCTTTCAATAAGCGGGACACTGATGTGGCAGGGCTTGCAAACTATCATGGATTACAAAGGGAAACACAGCCACAAGTTGTCCGGTGATGCGAGCCTACAAGACGAGCTAAATACCTTCTATGTGCGCTTCTAGGCAAGCAACATTGAACTATGCACCAGCTGTTCCGGATGACTGTGTGATCAAACGCTCTGTAGCCGAAGACCTTTAAACAGTTTAACATTCACAAGGCCGCAGGGGTTACCAGGACTCGTACTCGGAGCATTCGCTGACCAGCTGGCAAGTATCTACAATTACATTTTCTACCTCTCCCTGACCCAGTCTGATATATCTACATATTTTAAGCACACCACCATAGTCCCTGTCTTCAAGAATGCCAAGGTAACCTGTCGAAATGACTATCGCCCTGTAGCGCTCACATCTGTAGCCATGACATGCTTTGAAAGGCTGATAATGGCTCACATCTACTACACCATCATCCCAGACACACAACAACTTGCTTACTGCCCCAACAATACCCTTTCTATACTCTTTCTCAACTGGACGAAAGGAACACCTATGTGAGAATGCTGTTCATTGGCTGCAGCTCAGTGATCAACTCCATTGTGCCCTCCAAGCTCATTACTAAGCTAAGGACCCTGGGGGGGGGGGGGGGAACACCTCTCTCTGCAACTGAATCCTGAACTTCCTAAAGCCCCCTCCCCCCAGGTTGGTGACGGTAGGCAACAACACATCCTCCACGCTGACTCTTAACAAGGGGGCCCCTCAGGGGTGCGTGCTTAGTCCCCTCCTGTACACCCACAAATGCATGGGCGCGCACGACTCCAACACCGTCATTAAGTTTGGAGACGACACAACGGTAGTAGGTCTGAGGACGATGAGGGAGCATACAGGGAAGTCAGAGACCTGGCAGTGTGGTGTCAGGACAACAACCTCTACCGCAACATCAATTGAATATATTTTAAATTCAGGCTGTGAAACACAGAGATGTCAAACTCATTCCATGGAGGGTCTAGTGTCTGCGGGTTTTAGTTTTTTTCCTTTCAATTAAGACAGACAACTAGGTGAGAGGAGTACCTTACTAATTAGTGACCTCATTTCATCAATCAAGAACAAGGGAGGAGCAAAAACCCAAGGACACTTTTGTTGTAACAGACAGAGTCAAGGGGAGAGAATACTTTCTGAAGGCACTGTCTATGTACCTCAATTACCTTGTACACCTGCACATCGACTTGATACCCCGTGTATATAGCCAAGTTATCATTACTCATTATTTATTTAATTCTTGTTATAATTTTTCTATTTATTTCTTGTGTTCAAATGTTTCTATAATGTATGTTTCTTTGTTGGGAAGTGCTCGTAAGCATTTCACCGTTGTTTACAAAGCATGTGACAAAAAATGTGATTGGATTTTGATTTGAAAATTTGATATAGATTGAATTGTTTTTAAAGGGAACACCTGCTTCATACCTGTATTGCAGAAAGCTGAGAAAGTGCCTCTTAAAAAGGAAGCGTGAAGCCTGTGGAAGTCAGCAGTAGAAATAATGTTTGTCTGGGGTTTTATATCATAATGTACAACAGTTAATGAAACTAACACTGTAAAAGTGTGACATTATTTAAAATGCAGTGTTATTTCCTGATAGTTGCTGGTTGAAAATACAATCTAGCATTAGAATGCACCAGAGGCCACCAAAATACAGCTTGGTCGGGGGACCTGGCTGGCTACTTTTTCTATTTGGCTAGCTACTCCATGTGATTGTGGGAAAAAGTGTGTGTATTATCCCACCTTCAGTGCTGTCCGCCCTGTCTCCCTGTAGCGCTGTCTTAGGCATCTCACAGTACGAGCATTGCAATTTGTTGTCCTGGCCACATCTGCATTCCTCATGCCTCCTTGCAGCATGCCTAAGGCACGTTCACACAGATGAGCAGGGACCCTGGGCATTTTTCTTGTGGTGTTTTCCCAGCGTCAGTAGAAAGGCCTCTTTAGTGTCCTAAGTTTTCATAACTGTGACCTTAATTGCCTACCGTCTATAAGCTGTTCTTGTCTTAACGACCGTTCCACGGGTACATGTTCATTAAAAAACCTGTTTAGGATGCTGCGAATTTTCGCAGCTTTTTGTTTAAAATCGCGCAAAATTTCAGCGTCCTGCTACTGATGGCAGGAATATAGTATATGCATATGATTAGTATGTGTGGATAGAAAACACTCTGAAGTCTCTAAAACTGGTTAAATCATGTCTAACAGAACGTGTTTAGGAGTAAAAATCCAGAGGAAAACTGTTCACAAAAAACAAAAAATATCCATCTACCAGTCTATGTATTGTCTATGGCAAGGGAAAATAGATAGAGACCCATTTACAATGCCTACAGCTTCCAAACGATGTCGCCAGTACTGGCATTTTATTGGTAGTTTATCCTTGGTGTGATGACGAATAGGCACTTCCTGTCTTGGGGTCCACCGAAGGAAGTCATGAAAGGAAAATATGGACGATGATTTCAAGGCTTGCTGCTATCGAATACAGATCGCCCCGTGATCAATTTTATCGATTATTAACGTTTATTAATACCTAAAGTTGGTTTACAAAAGTAGTTTGAAGTGTTTTGTAAAAGTTTATAGGCAACTTTTTGTAATTTTAAACAATGACGTTGCGTTTTGTAAAGGTGCTTTTTCCTGGATCAGACGGGCTTCATAAATGGACATTTTGAATAAACTTTGACGGATTTAAATCGGGAAAAAGACCCAATAGTGATGTTTATGGGACATATAGGAGTGCCAACAAAGAAGCTCGTCAAAGGTAATGAATGTTTTATATTTTATTTCTGTGTTTTGTGTAGCGCCGGCTACCCTAATTCTTTTGTTTGCGTCTCGTTCAGGTATTTCGGGGGGGTGCATGCTATCAGATAATAGCTTCTCATGCTTTCGCCGAAAAGCATTTTACAAATCTGACATGTTGGCTAGATTCACAACGAGTGTAGCTTTAATTGAGTACCCTGCATGTGTGTTTTAATGAAAGTTTTAATGAAGTTTTATCGAGTACTACTGAAACTACTGAAATTTCCGCTGATTTTGGTCCCTGTACAGGGACCGCAGCCATAACAGGCATGGCAATTTATTGTCCTGGCCACATCTGCAGTACTCATGCCTCCTTGCAGCATGCCTAAGGCACGTTCACACAGACGAGCAGGGACCCTGGGCATTTTTCTTTTGGTGTTTTTCCAGAGTCAGTAGAAAGGCCTCTTTAGTGTCCTAAGTTTTCATAACTGTGACCTTAATTGCCTACCGTCTATAAGCTGTTCTTGTCTTAACGACCGTTCCACGGGTTCATTAATTGTTTATGGTTTTATTGAACAAGCATGGGAAAGTGTTTAAACCCTTTACAATGAAAATCTGTGAAGTTTTTGGGATTTTTACAAATTATATTTGAAAGACAGGGTCCTGAAAAAGGGACTTTCTTTTTTTGGCTGAGTTTATATGTATTGCGATTCGAAATTCCAAACATATTGTTCACCATGTCTGCTGCAGAGGGACAACAGCCACAAGGCTGATTAAAACTAGTCCTACTGACTGTACATCTGAAATTCAACTCATTCTAAAGCTTTGGACACACCGCGAACGCCTAAAAGCAGCAGGGCAGGTAGCCGTCCTCTGGCTTGATGTCGCCACAGTGTGTTTCAGGGACCAACAGCAAGGTGTTACCAAGCAGTAGCTGTCTTACCAACTGAACATGTCTACTATCCAGCAAATAACCATGTTCGCCCCTAAAACACCTCATTATCCATGGACATTTGAAACTATTTGTTGTTTCCCTGGCATCACCACAGCTCTAGGCATGGCAGAGAAGAGCTGATTGGATGAGGAGTGAGTGGGGGGGGGGGTTGAGGCAGACTATAGCAGGTTAGAAGAGCACTGCGACTGGAGCTGTAGAGTTCTCCTGGTTCACGTTGTCACTGGACACTGATCTAAGGTCAGTTTTGTTTTTCACCAAAATCGAACACGTCAAAGTCATTCCTTGGAGAGCCAAGTGTCTGCGGGTTTTTGCACCTTACTTTGGGGGGGGGGGGGGGGGGGGGACGACATTCTCTCAACCAGATTCATGAGGTAGTCACCTGGAATGCATTTCAGTTAATTTATGGAATATCTTTCCTTCTTAATGCATGAGCTAATCAGTTGTGCTGTGACAAGGTAGGGGTGGTATACAGACGATAGCCCTATTTGGTAAAATACCAAATCTATATTATGGCAAGAACAGCTCTAATAAGCAAAGAGAAACGACAGTCCATCATTACCTTAAGACATGAAGGTCAGTCAATCCAGAAATCAGAGTTCAAGTAACAGACATCTCAACAACTATTCAGAGGAGACTGTGTGAATCAGGCCTTTTATAGGTCAAATTGCTGCAAAGAAACCACTTCTAAAGGACACCAATAAGAAGAGACTTGCTTGGGCCAAGAAACATGAGCAATGGACATTAGACCGGTGGAGATCTGTCCTTTGGTCTGATGAGCCAAATTTGAGATTTTTGGTTCCAACCGCTGTGCCTTTATGAAACGCAGAGAAGGTGAACGGATGATATCCACATGTGTGGTTCCCACCATGAAGCATGGAGGAGGAGGTGTGATGGTGTGGGGATTCTTCGCTGGTGACACCGTCTGTGATTTATTTAGAATTCAAGGCACCCTTAACCAACATGGCTACCACAGCATTCTGCAGCGATACGCCATCCCATATGGTTTGCGCTTAGTGGGACTATAATTTGTTTTTCAACAGGACAATGACCCAACACACCTCCAGGCTGTGTAAGGGCTATTTGACCAAGAAGGAGAGTGATGGAGTGCTGCATCAGATGACCTGGCCTCCACAATCACCCGACCTCAACCCAACTGAGATGGTTTGGGATAAGTTGGACCGTGAAGGAAAAGCAGCCAACAAGCCAGCATATGTAGGAACTCCTTCAATACTGTTGGAAAAGCATTCCTCGTGAAGCTGGTTGAGAGAATGCCAGGAGTGTGCAAAGCTGTCATCACGGCAAAGGGTGGCTACTTTGAAGAATCAAAAATCTACTTAGATTTGTTTAACACTTTTTTTGTTAGTACATGACTCCATATGTGTTATTTCATAGATGTCTTCACTATTATTCCACATTATAGAAAATATAAAAAATAAAGAAAAACCCTTGACTGAGTAGGTCCAAACTTTTGACTGACTCGATAAGCGCATTCACAAAAAGTTAACATTTTATAAGTGTGTGTAGACTATGTGTTGGTACTTTAATTCCATACAGATACAGCTGACAATAAATGTTGTTAATGTTTCTAGTTGTCAGTAACAGGCCCATTCGAGGCGGACGAGGTCAACTCAACCTATCCACCACCAAAATGTACAGCAGACTTCTCAGCAGCCTTCACTACCAGCACCAGAGAAAAAGGGGAAATAAGGAAGGATTTCTTACCTGAATCTCATATAAATGAGCGATGTGGAACTGAACTGTAAATAGAAAGAGAGAGTTAAACTGATACAAAGGACTGGAGATTAAATCACTTACATAGTGTGCTCTCTCACATTTCCCCTTAGTGATGAAACCGAACAGAAGCTCCAGCTGGTAGAAATTCATGAAATGGAGAAAAACATGTTGTTGTTTTTTACAGAGAGAGCTATGGCAAATAAATCCAAGCACTGCCTCTGCCTCCCCCTGTGGTACTGCTTCTGAGTCCCCCCTGTGGTACTGCTTCTGACTCCCCCCTGTGGTACTGCTTCTGACTCCCCCCTGTGGTACTGCTTCTGACTCCCCCCTGTGGTACTGCTTCTGACTCCCCCCTGTGGTACTGCTTCTGACTCCCCCCTGTGGTACTGCTTCTGACTCCCCCCTGTGGTACTGCTTCTGACTCCCCCCTGTGGTACTGCTTCTGACTCCCCCCTGTGGTACTGCTTCTGACTCCCCCCTGTGGTACTGCTTCTGACTCTCCCTGTGGTACTGCTTCTGAGTCCCTGGGTGCAGACGGAAGGAGTCTGCATGGTGTGTGGCAACAGATGGGAGAGAGGTTAGGTCCCCAATGTGTGTGTGTATATAAAATTTCTCACATGTACGTGTGGCAGAGTCTGAGCTCTAGCGAGCAGCTCTCTGCCGATCCCTTCTAATGTGTTCTCCTAGGCAACTCAATCTCAGGCAAGTGGTCGGAATGAGCGTGTGTGTGTGTCGCCTTGAAAACCCCAGGGTCAGGCATACAGACCATGGGGAAATGGCACGGCAACCGGGAGTATATAATGAAATTATAAAAATACCCAGACAGCGTTCTGTGCCCTTTCCTTTACGTGGGTTAACACTGACAAATGACCAAGTCAACCTGACACTGTCATTATGGATAATGCATCATCTCACATAACCAGTGAGCACATAACTCCACATACTGGGGAAAAAAACAGGAAGGGGAATTCATTGGGGTTTCAGTGACGGTACCAAACAGGAGAGGAATGGTGTGCTTGAGTGTGAGTGTAGAAGAGAGAAATGGGGATGTAATGGTTCTTACTTTCAGCTTTGGACAAAGTGCAGGGGTTGGAGTCAATCAAAGCCAGCTGAAAATGCTGCAGAGAGAGAATGCATGTCATTAAGGAAGGATTCTATGCAGCGTTGGTCCATTATGACAAAAGGTTAGCATTTCACATGAAGTAGACAAAACATGCCAACAGCTAAAGTATGACAGCACAACGGACAGAGAGGACGTTCAAAGACCGGGTTGACCATGTGACTAGCCTGCACAACCCTGCTGCAGTGTCTCCTCAACAGCAGACCCAACTCTCCGCGGACGCACGCGGCCTGACAACCAGCCTCTCCAAACCTGTTCCTGGAGAGCTACAGTCCTGTGGGGGGTTTTTCCAACATCAAAATCTAATAATTAGCTGGTTGATAAGCTGAATCAGGTTAGTTACACCTGGGTTGGAGTGAAAATATACAGGAGGGTAGAGGACAGGGTTAGAGTGAAAATATACAGGAGGGTAGAGGACAGGGTTGGAGTGAAAATATACAGGAGGGTAGAGGACATGGTTGAAGTGAAAATATACAGGAGGGTAGAGAAGAGGGTTGTAGTGAAAATATTCAGGAGGGTAGGGGACAGGGTTGGAGTGAAAATATACAGCAGGGTAGAGGACAGGGTTGGAGTGAAAATATACAGGAGGGTAGAGGACATGGTTGAAGTGAAAATATACAGGAGGGTAGAGAAGAGGGTTGTAGTGAAAATATTCAGGAGGGTAGGGGACAGGGTTGGAGTGAAAATATACAGCAGGGTAGAGGACAGGGTTGGAGTGAAAATATACAGGAGGGTAGGGGACAGGGTTGTAGTGAAAATATACAGGAGGGTAGGGGACAGGGTTGGGGTGAAAATATACAGGAGGGTAGAGGACAGGGTTAGAGTGAAAATATACAGGAGGGTAGGGGACAGGGTTGAAGTGAAAATATACAGGAGGGTAGAGGACAGGGTTAGAGTGAAAATATACAGGAGGGTAGGGGACAGGGTTGGAGTGAAAATATACAGGAGGGTAGAGAAGAGGGTTGTAGTGAAAATATACAGGAGGGTAGAGAAGAGGGTTGGAGTGAAAATATACAGGAGGGTAGGGGACAGGGTTAGAGTGAAAATATACAGGAGGGTAGGGGATAGGGTTAGAGTGAAAATATACAGGAGGGTAGGGGACAGGGTTAGAGTGAAAATATACAGGAGGGTAGGGGACAGGGTTAGAGTGAAAATATACAGGAGGGTAGAGGACAGGGTTGGAGTGAAAATATACAGGAGGGTAGAGGACATGGTTGAAGTGAAAATATACAGGAGGGTAGAGAAGAGGGTTGTAGTGAAAATATTCAGGAGGGTAGGGGACAGGGTTGGAGTGAAAATATACAGCAGGGTAGAGGACAGGGTTGTAGTGAAAATATACAGGAGGGTAGAGGACAGGGTTAGAGTGAAAATATACAGGAGGGTAGGGGACAGGGTTGGAGTGAAAATATACAGGAGGGTAGAGAAGAGGGTTGTAGTGAAAATATTCAGGAGGGTAGGGGACAGGGTTGGAGTGAAAATATACAGCAGGGTAGAGGACAGGGTTGGAGTGAAAATATACAGGAGGGTAGGGGACAGGGTTGTAGTGAAAATATACAGGAGGGTAGGGGACAGGGTTAGAGTGAAAATATACAGGAGGGTAGGGGACAGGGTTGAAGTGAAAATATACAGGAGGGTAGGGGATAGGGTTAGAGTGAAAATATACAGGAGGGTAGGGGACAGGGTTAGAGTGAAAATATACAGGAGGGTAGCTCTCCAGGGAAAGGGTTGGAAAGCCCTGCCTTAGAACATATCATTTTCCCAACTCCCCTAGTCCTGTGTGTGTAGACCTGATTGGGACTGGATATGTGTATAGGGTATGTTGTTCCCATGGTGACCATTAAAACCTACACAAAACCTAGAGTCCTCAGAGCATGCGCAGACCAGCTGGCTGGAGTGTTTACGGACATACTCAATCTCTCCCTGTCCCAGTCTGCTGTCCCCCACTTGCTTCAAGATGTCCACCATTGTTCCTACCCAAGAAATCAAAGGTAACTGAACTATCACCCTGTAGCACTCACTTCTGTCATCATGCAGTGTTTTGATTTGAGAGGCTGGTTAAGGATCATATCACGTCTACCTTACCTGACACAATAGACCCACTTCAACTTGCTTAACGTCCCAATAGATCTACAGACGATGCCATCGCACTGCTGACTGTCCGATCCCGCATGGACAAGAGGAATACCTATGTCAGAATGCTGTTCATTGACTACAGCTCAGCCTTCAACACCATAGTACCATCCAAGCTCATCATTAAGCTCGAGGCCCATGGGTCTGAACTCCGCCATGTGCAACGGAGTCCTGGACTTCCTGACGGGCCGCCCCCAGGTGGTGAAGGTAGGAAACAACACCTCCACTTGGCTGATCCTCAACACTGGGGACCCACAATGTTACGTGCTCAGCCCCCTCCTGTACTCCCTGTTCACCCATGACTGTGTGGCCGCGCACTGCTCCAACTCAACCATCAAATTTGCAAATGAGACAACATTAGTAGGCCTGATTACCAACAATGACAAGACAGCCTACAAGGAGGTGGTGAGGGCCTTGACAGAGTGGGGCCAGGAAAAGAACCTCTCTAGACGTCAACAAAACAAAGGAGCTGATTGTGGACTTCAGGAAACAACAGAGGGAGCATGCCTCTATCCATATTGACGGGACAGCAGCGAAGAAGGTGGAAAGCTTCAAGTTCCTCGGCGTACACATCACTGACGATCTGAAATGGTCCACCTACAGAGACAGTGTGGTGAAGAAGGCGTGACAGCGCCTCTTCAACTTCAGGGGACCGAAGAAATTCTGCTTTGCCCCTAAGACCCTCAGAAACTTTACAGATGCACAATTGAGAGCATTCTATCACCGCCTGGTACGGCAACTGCACCACCCATAACCACAGGGCTCTCCAGAGGCTGGTACGGTCTGCACCACCCATAACCACAGGGCTCTCCAGAGGCTGGTACGGCAACTGCACCACCCATAACCACAGGGCTCTCCAGAGGCTGGTACGGCAACTGCACCACCCATAACCACAGGGCTCTCCAGAGGCTGGTACGTTCTGCACCACCCATAACCACAGGGCTCTCCAGAGGCTGGTACGGTCTGCACCACCCATAACCACAGGGCTCTCCAGAGGTTGGTACGGTGTGCACCACCCATAACCACAGGGCTCTCCAGAGGTTGGTACGGTGTGCACCACCCATAACCGCAGGGCTCTCCAGAGGTTGGTACGTTCTGCACCACCCATAACCACAGGGCTCTCCAGAGGTTGGTACGGCAACTGCACCACCCATAACCGCAGGGCTCTCCAGAGGTTGGTACGTTCTGCACCACCCATAACCGCAGGGCTCTCCAGAGGTTGGTACGTTCTGCACCACCCATAACCACAGGGCTCTCCAGAGGTTGGTACGGTCTGCACCACCCATAACCACAGGGCTCTCCAGAGGTTGGTACGTTCTGCACCACCTATAACCACAGGGCTCTCCAGAGGCTGGTACGGTGTGCACCACCCATAACCACAGGGCTCTCCAGAGGCTGGTACGTTCTGCACCACCCATAACCACAGGGCTCTCCAGAGGTTGGTACGTTCTGCACCACCCATAACCACAGGGCTCTCCAGAGGTTGGTACGGTGTGCACCACCCATAACCACAGGGCTTTCCAGAGGCTGGTACGGTGTGCACCACCCATAACCACAGGGCTCTCCAGAGGTTGGTACAGTCTGCACCACCCATAACCGCAGGGCTCTCCAGAGGTTGGTACGGTGTGCACCACCCATAACCGCAGGGCTCTCCAGAGGTTGGTACAGTCTGCACCACCCATAACCACAGGGCTCTCCAGAGGTTGGTACGTTCTGCACCACCCATAACCGCAGGGCTCTCCAGAGGTTGGTACGGTCTGCACCACCCATAACCACAGGGCTCTCCAGAGGTTGGTACGGTGTGCACCACCCATAACCACAGGGCTCTCCAGAGGTTGGTACGGTCTGCACCACCCATAACCACAGGGCTCTCCAGAGGCTGGTACGGTGTGCACCACCCATAACCACAGGGCTCTCCAGAGGTTGGTACGTTCTGCACCACCCATAACCACAGGGCTCTCCAGAGGTTGGTACGTTCTGCACCACCCATAACCGCAGGGCTCTCCAGAGGTTGGTACAGTCTGCACCACCCATAACCACAGGGCTCTCCAGAGGTTGGTACGTTCTGCACCACCCATAACCGCAAGGCTCTCCAGAGGTTGGTACGGTCTGCACCACCCATAACCGCAGGGCTCTCCAGAGGTTGGTACGGTGTGCACCACCCATAACCACAGGGCTCTCCAGAGGTTGGTACGTTCTGCACCACCCATAACCGCAGGGCTCTCCAGAGGTTGGTACGGTGTGCACCACCCATAACCACAGGGCTCTCCAGAGGCTGGTACGTTCTGCACCACCCATAACCACAGGGCTCTCCAGAGGTTGGTACGTTCTGCACCACCCATAACCACAGGGCTCTCCAGAGGTTGGTACGTTCTGCACCACCCATAACCACAGGGCTCTCCAGAAGTTGGTACGTTCTGCACCACCCATAACCACAGGGCTCTCCAGAGGTTGGTACGGTGTGCACCACCCATAACCACAGGGCTCTCCAGAGGCTGGTACGGTGTGCACCACCCATAACCACAGGGCTCTCCAGAGGCTGGTACGGTGTGCACCACCCATAACCGCAGGGCTCTCCAGAGGTTGGTACGGTGTGCACCACCCATAACCACAGGGCTCTCCAGAGGTTGGTACGTTCTGCACCACCCATAACCACAGGGCTCTCCAGAGGTTGGTACGGTGTGCACCACCCATAACCACAGGGCTCTCCAGAGGCTGGTACGGTGTGCACCACCCATAACCACAGGGCTCTCCAGAGGCTGGTACGGTGTGCACCACCCATAACCGCAGGGCTCTCCAGAGGTTGGTACGGTGTGCACCACCCATAACCACAGGGCTCTCCAGAGGTTGGTACGTTCTGCACCACCCATAACCACAGGGCTCTCCAGAGGTTGGTATGGTCTGCACCACCCATAACCACAGGGCTCTCCAGAGGTTGGTACGGTCTGCACCACCCATAACCACAGGGCTCTCCAGAGGCTGGTACGGTCTGCACAACGCATCACTGGGGGCACACTGCCTGCCCTCCGGGACACCTACAGCACCCGATGTCACAGGAATGCTAAAAAGATCATCAACCACCCAAGCCACAGCCTGTTCACCCCGCTATCATCCAGAAAATGAGGTCAGCACAGGTGCATCAAAGCTGGGACCGAGGGACTGAAAAACAGCTTCTTTCTCAAGGCCAGCAGACTGTTAAATAGCCATCACTAGCCGGCATCCACCCGGTTACTCAACCCTGCACCTTAGAGGCTGCTGCCCTATTTACATAGACATGGAATCACTGGTCACTTTAATAATGGAACACTGGTCACTTTAATAATGTTTACATGCTGCTTTACTCATCTCATGTGTATATACTGTATTCTATTCTACTGTATTTTAGTCAATGGCACTCCGACATTGCCCGTCCTAATATTTATATATTTCTTTGTTCCATTCTTTCACTTTTAGATGTGTATTGTTATATATATTACTGCACTGTTGGAGCTAGGAGCTCAAGCATTTTCCCTACAACCACAATAACATGTGCAAAATATGATTTGATATGGAGATATGGAGATGGCTCGATCTACAGGCAAGTGGCAAGTCCCCCCCCCCCCCCACCCAACAAAAATGTGATACCTCTACCCGAGGTATAACAAAACTCCACCAAGGTCTCCCATATATCAAAATGATGCTTGTGTTAAACTATTTTACTGCAAAAGCGGTTAAATCTATAGATATTTTGACATAAAGTAATGTAACCCAATATTGCATGGTCAGATTGATGTGGAATATGAGTCAATTGTCTGCCCTACATAGAACGTATTCGAAAGTATTCAGACCACTTGACTTTTTCCCCCCTTTTGTTAAGTTCCAGCCTTGTTCTAAAATGTATTAAATTAACTGTTTTCCTCATTAATTTACACACAATACACCATCGTGACAAAGCAAAAACAGGGTTTAGACTTTTGTAAATGTATTTAAAATCAGAAACAAATAGCGTATTTACATAAGTATTCAGACCCTTTGCAATGAGACTCGAACTTGAGCTCAGGTGCATCCTGTTTCCATTGATCATTCGAGAGATGTTCCTACAACTTGATTGGAGTCCACCTGTGGTATATGCAATTGATTGGACATGATTTGGAAAGGCACACCTGTCTATATAAGTTCCCACAGCTGACAGTGCATGTCAGAGCAAAAACCAAGCCATGTGGTCGAAGGAATTGTCTATGGAGCTCAGAGACAGGATTGTGTCGAGAAACAGACAGCATTGAAGGAAGGTCCCCAAGAACACAGTGGCCTCCATCATTCTTAAATGGAAGAAGTTTTGAACCACCAAGACTCTTCCTTGAGCTGGTCGCCCGGCCAAACTGAGCAATCACGGGAGAAGGGCCTTGGTCAGGGAGGTGACCAAGATGGTCACTGACAGACCTCCAGAGTTGCTCTGTGGAGATGGGAGAACCTTCCAGATGGGAAGATCAACATTCTCAAGGCTACACTATTTCAACATTTTGTTGTATTAAATCATTAGAGTCTAAACTGTGACTTAGAATGAAATTAATAATGCCTTATTAGGCTCCATCTACAGTGCCTTTGAATAATTTAAAAAAAAAAACGTGTGGCCAGAGTCTGAGGCTTCAGGCTCATGCGACAGACCAACAGGGGAGAATATCAGAGCTTGCAGAGCCACTGGGAATGCTAAACACCATTCTGGCCACTCTTTCCAGGCTGGGCAGGGATGTATAGTTGTTTTTTTTTCCCTGTAGGTAGGCATTAAGTATTATAGGTAAAATAACCCTATCAAAACAGAAAGCTTCTTCAGAGGTAACTTGCCAGGCCTATTGGGCCAAAATCAATGGCGGCCTATTGTATAGATAATATAACGAAAATGAATGAAACTTTTAAGAGATCTGATTTTTTGGTTTTGCTACAATGACACACTTCGATAGCTACCCACCTCGTTACTTTATGTTATAGCATGTGCACGTACTAAGTACACCATCATGCTTTTGGGATACTTGTCTTTTCAGATTTCACAATGATTCTTTAATTGTGGACACTACATCACCACACTCCCTCTCTTGCTCTTGGTCCTCCTAATCTTTAGCGGAACACAAGTAGACCACAAATGCATGCTGGGCTGGGTATGCCCTGAGCTCGTGAAGTGAGTGTACCCGAGGTAGGCGACAGGCCCCAGTCTCAACATGTAGTTCAGGCCTCTACTGGTTTCAGTGTCATGTTCTGGTCATGACCCAGTAATCCTGGAGAGCTACAAGCTTTTGTTCCAGCCGAGCTATACCACACCTGATACCACAACCTACATTTAGGCACCAAGTGTTAGTGTTGGGCTGGAGCGAAAGCCTGCACATGCTACACCCCTATCAGAGTATTACTAGCAGAGCGAAGCTGGAGTGGAGCGAGCAATGGAGCGTGCCCAATTTTGACTGGAGCGTGGCGCCAATTTCCCCAAAGGCTGGAGTGTTGGCCTTCTTGCCCGGTCCAATTACGCTCCAGTAACTTTCACTTCACGAGCTCAGGGCATGCATGGCCCAGCATGCGTTAGTAGTCAAAGATGAGGAGGAAATGTAGTGTCCACAACTAAATAATCATTGTGAAATCTGAAAAGACAAGTATCCCAAAAGCATGATGGTGTACTTAGTACGTGCACATGCTATATCATAAAGTAACCAGGTGGGTAGCTAGTGTGTCATTGTAGCAAAGAATTTCTGAACTAAAAATCAGATCTCCTAAAAGTTTTGTTCATTTGTTCTATTATCTATACAATAGGCCACCATTGATTTCAGCCAAATATGCCTGGCATATTATCTCTTTCAAGGAGATTTTCTGTTTTGATAAGGACATTAGGTAAAATAACCCTTAGGTCTACCAAGAGAGAAAAATAATAAGAAAACACATCCCTGCCCAGCTTGGTAAGAGTGGCCCGAAGGTTGTTTAGCATCCCCAGTGGCTCTCCGAGCGCTGAGAGGGTAGTCTCTACTGCTGGCCTGCTCTCCGAGCGCTGAGAGGGTAGTCTCTATTTGAAATGAGTGATTTTAATGAATGGAGCAAATTCGGAGCGTCAGTTTTTTTTTTCCCCCTTCGGAGGAGCGGTTTTTAGCAGAGCGGTTGGAAAGGTTGTGCGCAAGCACCACTCCATGAGCTTGGAGTTTGATTTCCGACCGCTCAGCTCAGATACTCTGACCCCTACACAAATACACCATGACAATAATGCTTAAGCTCCAAGAAGAAAAAAAAAACATATCACAGGTTCTGCAGCACGCCTTATTACTCTGTCTTAGACAACATCTTATTGCCATCACCAGCCTGTGACACACCAACAGAACATTGTATAATTAAGCAGTAAGGCACGAGGGGGTGTGGTATATGGCCAATATATCACGGCTAAGGGCTGTTAGGCGCGACACAAACTCCCGAGGTGCCTTATTGCTGTTATAAACTGGCTACCAACATAATTAGAGCAGTAAAAATGCATGTTTGTCATACCCGTGGTATACAGTCTGATATACCATGGCTGTCAGCCAATCAGCATTCAGGGCTCAAACCACCCAGTTTATAATAAAATACATACTGTAACATATGCACACACTGTACTGGTAATGCAACACTGGAAACAAAGGACTGTCACCCAAATCAAAGAGATAAGGCATAACACCTCATCAAAAATAACAACAGAGGCACCTGTCTAAAATAAACATACTTAACGGTGTCTCACACAGAGTCACTTGTCAATGTTAGGCAGATAAAAATCAGGCTCCCTCAGCCAACCTCCTTCCCCCACACCTCAGTCAGAGCTGGCAGAGTGTAAGTCACAGTTCAGCTAATCTCACACACACTGAGGAGATATACCTGGAACAAACAAACACATCTTCAAAGTCACACACACTCAACATGGAAAATGTATCACTAGACCAAAACACAAACAATACTCTTACCATGCATGCCAAACCTTCTGTACGATGCAGGACCTCCCTGAAACATCATAATATCTTCCAGCAGCTCTCTACAGCTCCTCCTTGCCCCTTCTCTCCTTCTACAGCTCCTCCTTGCCCCTTCTCTCCCTCTACAGCTCACTAGAGCTCATCCTTGCCCCTTCTCTCCCTCTACAGCACTTCCTTTCCCCTTCTCTCCCTCCCTCTCTACAGCTCTCCAGACTGCTGCAGTAGAGGATCTCCCCCTCTCGGTGTCACTGATTACTATTCAGCAGATGGCTGCAGTAGAGGATCTCCCTTTCCCTCACTCCCCAGGAAGATGGATCCTCATCAGCTGACTAATATGTACTAATCAATTCCTCTAGTGATCCCTAACCCTCTCCTTCGGTCTCCCTCACTGCCTACATTAGCACCTGCTGAGAGAGTGACTGAGTGGGTGTGTTTGTTGTAGATACAGTAGCATGTGGTGTCAAAAGCACATCCATTTATGCTAAATGACTGGATATTTCCATAGGTTGGCTCATTGATTTCATTTACATGAAAATACAAACCGTCTCTATGCCTTTTCTCTATCCAGCCAACTTGCCTCTCCCCCCTCCCTCTTTCAGGAGGGAGGGAAACCACTTCCACTAGGCCGTATGCACCACCCCTCCTTTACCCTCTCCCCTCCTTTACCCTCTCACCACTCAGCCTCCCTTCCATTGTCTGCTCGTACCCTCTCACCACTCAGCCTCCCTTCCATTGTCTGCTCGTACCCTCTCACCACTCAGCCTCCCTTCCATTGTCTGCTCGTACCCTCTCACCACTCAGCCTCCCTTCCATTGTCTGCTCGTACCCTCTCCATCTCTCCTCCCCTCCTACTATTTTCTATATGCTCACACCTCCTCCTGCTCTCTCTGTGTAGATAACTGGGCCAGTGTGTGTGTGACTGAGGAAGAGAGAGGACGTGCAGCATGTGTGTAGCAGCTCAATAATACTGTTTGCACACACACACGGTAGCCTCATGAATCCAGTGCTGCACAAACACACACAAGTGTTCCACAGAGCTGATAGGCCATCAGCAGCCAATCAACGGGAAGCCAGTGCAGAACCAGAGACAGACAACTGGCCTGTTCCTCTCCTCTCCCAGGGTAGGATGTCCCTCGCTGGCCATCTCCCCAGTCCTGAGAAAACCCAGAGTCTCCATAACAACATGTGTATCCATCCACAGCTAACACAGCCAGTAATTTAGATTAGGTCACTGTCTAGGCCTAGAGTGATGGAATACAACATGCTGAGAGGGAGAGTGGTAGCTGAAGCAGCCTTATTTGGACAGTCGAGGTCGACCGATTAATCGGAATGGCCGATTAATTAAGGCCGATTTCAAGTTTAAAAAAATGACACCTTTATTTAATCAACTAGGCAAGTCAGTTAAGAACACATTGTTATTTTCAATGACGGTCTAGGAACGGTGGGTTAACTGCCTCGTTCAGGGGCAGAATGACAGATTTTCACCTTGTCAGCTCGGGGGATATAATCTTGCAACCTTACAGTTAACTAGTCCTTGTGCCCTCCACAAAGAGACTGCCTGTTACGCGAATGCAGTAAGCCAAGGTAAGTTGCTAGCTAACATCAAACTTATCTTATAAAAACAATCAATCAATCATAATCACTAGTTAACTACACATGGTTGATGATATTACTAGATATTATCTAGCGTGTCCTGCGTTGCATATAATCAGACTGAGCATAGAAGTATCTAAGTATCTGACTGAGCGGTGGTAGGCAGAAGCAGGCGTGTAAACATTCATTCGAACAGCACTTTCGTGCGTTTTGCCAGCAGCTCTTCATTGTGCGTCAAGCATTGCGCTGTTTATGACTTCAAGCCTATCAACTCCCTAGATGAGGCTGGTGTAACCGAAGTGAAATGGCTAGCTAGTTAGCGCGTGCTAATAGCGTTTCAAACGACACTCGCTCTGAGCCTTCTAGTAGTTGTTCCCCTTGCTCTGCATGGGTAACGCTGCTTCGATGGTGGCTGTTGCCGTTGTGTTGCTGGTTCGAGCCCAGGGAGGAGCGAGGAGAGGGACGGATGCTATACTGTTACACTGGTAATACTAAAGTGCCTATAAGAACATCCAATAGTCAAAGGTTAATGAAATACAAATGGTATAGAGGGAAATAGTCCTATAATTCCTATAATAACTACAACCTAAAACTTCTTGCCTGGGAATATTGAAGACTCATGTTAAAAGGAACCACCAGCTTTCATATGTTCTCATATTCTGAACAAGGAACTGAAACGTCAGCTTTCTTACATATTGCGCTTTCACTTTCTTCTCTAACACTTTGTTTTTGCATTGTTTAAATCAAATTGAACATGTTTAATTGTTTATTTGAGGCTAAATTGATTTTATTGATGTATTATATTAAGTTAAAATAAGTGTTCATTCAGTATTGTTGTAATTGTCATTATTACAAATAAATAAAACATTTAAAAAAATCATCCTATTAATCGGTATCGGCTTTTTTGGTCCTCCAATAATCGTTATCGGCGCTGAAAAATCATAAAATCGGTCTACCTCTATTGGACAGATCCCTGAGGACTATTCCCCTAATCCAATATACTGCATGCAAATTCATAGTTCCATATAGCATGCAAATCCATAGTTACATGGTAAGTAGCCTAGCGCATGGGGTTTTCAAACTGTGTCCACTATTGAAAAAATATTTGTAGGGATTTGTCCATGTAAAAAACATTATTTTATAAATACCGCTAGCTGCAACAGAATACCATCGTGGATACCACTTATATGTCTCTGCGTCCAGAATGAAGAAAGTTATCATGCTAGCTATTCCTGTTCATCCAACTCTGGGGAAGCAGATAAAGGGATTCATTGACAAAATCTCAAACTATCCCTTTAATATGGAGTTAATTACAGGGTTTTTTCTGTATAGATAATTCTTAGGTGGGCCGACTTACTGGTAATTTTCAGAATGTACAAACAGTTTGTCAACTTAAACAACCAAAACCAGATAAAAAGTACACTGAACTACATATATATATTTTTATAATACCATCTCTGAGAACTAACAATCAAATACAATCTGGACAGTCAGGGAGAATAGAACATTCAGGGAACATGCACATTGATTTAGTTCAGAGGAAGAGGAACAACATTAGCCATGGCAAAATGCATTGAATTGGGGGAAATTAGCTTTAACTGCAAAATGGTCCCTTGTCTCCATGCCAAAATGGGTAGAATTTCCAAAAATGTGCTTAAAAACGCCTCATTTTCTCTTAGCTCAATGGGAACATTTATAGAATTGCAGAAAATGTGCTTTACAACAGCAAGATGTTCTCTCCACCGCCATGATACCTTTCTAGCTAATAGACTGTCAGAGTTTATACTTAGTTCCACATAGCATGCAAAACCCCCCGTTCCACACTCCATGTACACCCACCGTCCCATGTAAAACCACCGTCCCACATTCCATGTAAACCCACCGTCCCACACTCCATGTAAACCCACCGTCCCACACTCCATGTAATACCAACCGTCCCACGTAAACCCACCGTCCCACATTCCATGTAAACCCACCGTTCCACATTCCATGTAAACCCACCGTTCCACATTCCATGTAAACCCACCGTCCCACATTCCATGTAAACCCACCGTCCCACGTAAACCCACCGTTCCACATTCCATGTAAACCCACCGTTCCACATTCCATGTAAACCCACCGTCCCAAATTCCTTGTAAACCCCCCGTCCCAAATTCCATGTAAACCCACCGTCCCACATTCCATGTAAACCAACCGTCCCACGTAAACCCACCGTTCCACATTCCATGTAAACCCACCGTCCCCCATTCCATGTAAACCCACCGTTCCACGTAAACCCACCGTTCCACATTCCATGTAAACCCACCGCTGCACATTCCATGTAAACCCACTGTCCCACACTCCATGTAAACCCACCGTTCCACACTCCACGTAAACCCACCGTTCCACATTCCATGTAAACCCACCGTTCCACATTCCATGTAAACTCACCGTCCCATGTAAACCCACCGTTCCACATTCCACGTAAACCCACCGTTCCACATTCCATGTAAACCCACCGTCCCACACTCCATGTAAACCCACCGTTCCACATTCCATGTAAACCCATTGTTCCACATTCCATGTAAACCCATTGTTCCACATTCCATGTAAACCCATTGTTCCACATTCCATGTAAACCCATTGTTCCACATTCCATGTAAACCCATTGTTCCACATTCCATGTAAACCCATTGTTCCACATTCCATGTAAACCCATTGTTCCACATTCCATGTAAACCCATTGTTCCACATTCCATGTAAACCCACCGTCCCACACTCCATGTAAACCCACCGTTCCACATTCCATGTAAACCCATTGTTCCACATTCCATGTAAACCCATTGTTCCACATTCCATGTAAACCCACCGTCCCACACTCCATGTAAACCCATTGTTCCACATTCCATGTAAACCCATTGTTCCACATTCCATGTAAACCCATTGTTCCACATTCCATGTAAACCCATTGTTCCACATTCCATGTAAACCCATTGTTCCACACTCCATGTAAACCCATTGTTCCACATTCCATGTAAACCCATTGTTCCACATTCCATGTAAACCCATTGTTCCACATTCCATGTAAACCCATTGTTCCACGTTCCATGTAAACCCATTGTTCCACATTCCATGTAAACCCATTGTTCCACATTCCATGTAAACCCATTGTTCCACATTCCATGTAAACCCATTGTTCCACATTCCATGTAAACCCACCGTCCCACACTCCATGTAAACCCACCGTTCCACATTCCATGTAAACCCATTGTTCCACATTCCATGTAAACCCATTGTTCCACATTCCATGTAAACCCACCGTCCCACACTCCATGTAAACCCATTGTTCCACATTCCATGTAAACCCATTGTTCCACATTCCATGTAAACCCATTGTTCCACATTCCATGTAAACCCATTGTTCCACATTCCATGTAAACCCATTGTTCCACACTCCATGTAAACCCATTGTTCCACATTCCATGTAAACCCATTGTTCCACACTCCATGTAAACCCATTGTTCCACATTCCATGTAAACCCATTGTTCCACACTCCATGTAAACCCACCATCCCACATTCCATGTAAACCCACCGTCCCACATTCCATGTAAACCCACCGTCCCACATTCCATGTAAACCCATTGTTCCACATTCCATGAAAACCCACCGTTCCATATTCCATGTTAGACTCATACAGTCTACTACATGCTCCTCCTCTCTGAGCTCTGCTGGTAATAATAGCACCATTCAACCCCTAGCCCTATCCAATGCATGGCAGCTCTAACCCTGTCTGGTTCAGAAGCCCTCAGGTGCGTGTGTCTGGTCTGGACAAAACAAAGCAGAACAAAGTATACATTCAGACGTATCACTGTCACAGAGGAGAAAAGACACAGAGATCCACCCTAGCTTATAGTGTCAATGGCACCAGACAGGCCTACACACCCACCAAACAGGCTATTCTTTTCTACACATACTCCTGTAGGGAAGATCGTTCTGTGAAATAGGAGACATTGACTGTCATAAAGGAGAGCACTGATACATACCTAGGCTTATACAGCAGCAGGCTGTCCCTGACTAAAGAAAATCTTGGTCGACCAAAAGTTGTCTGTTCTTTCAACCAATCGATTGGTTTACATTTTTAAAAGTGTATTTTTACATATATAGACACACCCTATGTGTTTTTAATAGAATCAACGATATGCATTAAGCTGGTCTGATTCTTTAAGCTTACGGTTTGATGAAATAAGACAAAATGACTCAAGAGAGAGGCAGAGATCTAGATATGTTGACATTCGCGATATTGTTGATATTCTAAAAAAAAAGACCCAAGCCAATAATAATAATAACACATGCCTAATGATACACTTCTCCGATCATTCATTACTGCTGCAGTGAGTGATGTAGCACTGAGTGGAAATAGGAAGAACATTTCATGTCTTGTAAAAAAAAATATTAAGTGTTGAAAGTGATCAACTTTGCTGTGGCTTTCTTTTATGCCAGCGGTAGATTTATAGTGCACTTGATTTGCTCACAATAAGGATTAGGCACAATAGAGGAATTTGTGGTTTGCCTTCAAAATAAAAGTATGACATAGACAGTGATACAAATTAATACAAAAGATAGAATTATGTCATACTTTTATTTTGATGGCTAACTGCAAACTCCACTATTGTGACTAATCCGTATTGTGTCTAGCTTCACATAGATGGGTCCAACCACCATTAATCAAATAAGAACTGTCTTCTAAATTCGTTTTTTTTTTAGATGATGACACCTAGATTGCCGTTTTGCTGTTTCTGGGGAAGAACATTGTTTGCGTCAATGAGCTAGCTTCTTTTTTTTATGACCAGCACTGTACGTGCGCGAGACAACTTTACCATCATCAAGGCATATGTATCAATGAATCATTGTGACGTGAAATACGAGTGATAGTGTAATCAATGTGTAATAACTACGTAAGAAATGTATGAATGCGTTAAATTGTTATGTGACGTGCAGCCATATTCAGGTCCTGATTGGTCAACAAGCTTATCTGACACGTCAAATAGTGTTATTTAACATGTATATTTTTTGACACGCAAAGACCCAAACAGCGTTCCCATAGAAATCCTGGTTGAGAATGAAACAACTGAACAAATGAACAACAAAACAGCACAGGAAGTAAAGTGAAAGAAATAGGTTTTGATGATGTATTACTGGTAATGGGGACATACGTAAATGGCAACAAAATAACTTTTTGGTCAGTGTGTGTGTGTAACCTTTATTTAACTAGGCAAGACAATTAAGAATAAATTCTTGTTTACAATGACAACCTACCCCAGCCAAACCCGGACGATGGTGGGCCAATTGTGCGGCACCCTATGGGACTCCCAATCACAGCCGGATGTGATAAAGCCTGGATTCAAACCAGGGACTGTAGTGACGCCTCTAGCACTGAGATGCAGTGCCTTAGACCGCTGTGTCCATGTGTGTGTGTTAACTATTTAACTGTACTAGAATGCTTCAAAGGCAGCTAAAATTTTAAATATAAGTTATCGGTATCTTTTTGTTGGCAAGGAAAATATCAGATATCGGTATCGGCTAAAAATGTCATATCGGTGCATCACTACCGGAACCTATTTCAGTCCAAGTCAAGCACTGATAAGAAGTAATCAGGTAGGCCTGTTCTATGATGTTTCCACTGGATCAGAACATGACATTTTTCTCTTTCACGCTGAGAGGTTTTTGAAAAGGAGAGCGCTGGAAAGACTTTTCAAATACATTGAGGAATTGGTTTTCATTCTCAATGGATGTAAAAACAGACTTTGTTTGCTTGATGTTTGAGGTGAAGAAAACATTACTCTGAGAAGCTCCACAGGTCATTAGTGGTGGTAGGTGAAGCAAATCAGAAACACCATCACATCCCCATATACATTTGCTCGCAGCCCAGGTAGCCTATATACTTCTATGCATAATCAGGTACGCGTCCTTACTCAACATTGACAGAATCGCTCCAAACTAAACATAGTGACTAAATTGAATTGACAAAACTTGTAAATGGAATGAAAATAAACAAAAACGTGTTTCTTGCAAGCGTAGCATGGGTTGTGCACTCTGAAAACACTGTGTCCACTCCAACAATGTGAACGGTAAGACTGGAATAATTAAAATAATAATAAATTGAATGCATTAACATAAATTACCATAATCTAAACAAACGTAGATTAGAAATGATAGGAATTACGGTAAACGTACTACTGGTTACATGTAATGGGGAAGTGATAGAGACTAAAAATCAAATGCAGTCGACTAACTGGGATCAGCCCTTTAATAGTACATACCTTCAGACTGGACTCGTAATTGGTGTTGCCTTTAAACATGAGGCCCAGTCTCATGTGGATCTCTGTGGCTCGGGAGAAACTGGGGTCAATATAGAGCCCATCCTGAAATGCTTTTATCGCCCTGCATACAGAGAGAAACAGGACGAGAGCATTAAACATAGGATGGAACAAACACACACACACACAAAAAAAAAACGAATTCACAAAAGCAAAAATGTGTAGAAATAACGATATGTTAAATGAGGCTGCTTTTTTTCTGGGATAAAAATCGAGGAACAAAAACCTTGACATGCTCCTACTATTGTACAATACATTTGTATTTTACATTCAGAGGCGTAGAAGAGTCCTGCAGCTCTTTGCCTTGCTAGAGCATCTCTGGATTGAGCCACAGAGAATGAGAGAGAATGAACAGAAGCAAGAGAGCAAGCAGAGCTGTTACCTTGGCAACATAACCCCCATCCATAACAACACTGATGTAAACCACATAAACAAACTATATAGGCTGCAAAATAAACCTGACCCACTCTACTGCTTCACCCCTCTGATATACAAACACCCATATTCAACACATACACAAACAATTACAGGAACCTACACAAACAAAACAAATCCACTCACAGTGCAGTTGTGAAAACAAAGGCTATCGCATGTCAGGGCCACAGCACGAGAGACGACAGTAGAAACACTGATCTCACTACACACAAACTCACAGGATAAGCATTCTGAACCCATTGGCCTCACTCCCCCTCCCCCTCCTTTCCCTGTTCCAATCCTTCATCCCTCCATCCCTCTCTCTTATTCATTCCTTCCTTCCTTCCAGAGTGGTAGGCACATTAGCTTCTCTAGGCTGGAACAGATTGGCAGTGAAAATGAGTGCACAGCAGACAAGCTAACAGAAAACCAGACTGGTAGAGACAGAGGCATAACATTAAACAGTCCCCAGGCCAGACAGACTGGTAGAGACAGAGGCATAACATTAAACAGTCCCCAGGCCAGACAGACTGGTAGAGACAGGGGCATAACATTAAACAGTCCCCAGGCCAGACAGACTGATAGAGACAGGAGGCATAACATTAAACAGTCCCCAGGCCAGACAGACTGGTAGAGACAGGAGGCATAACATTAAACAGTCCCCAGGCCAGACAGACTGATAGAGACAGGGGCATAACATTAAACAGTCCCCAGGCCAGACAGACTGGTAGAGACAGGAGGCATAACATTAAACAGTCCCCAGGCCAGACAGACTGGTAGAGACAGGAGGCATAACATTAAACAGTCCCCAGGCCAGACAGACTGATAGAGACAGGGGCATAACATTAAACAGTCCCCAGGCCAGACAGACTGGTAGAGACAGAGGCATAACATTAAACAGTCCCCAGGCCAGACAGACTGGTAGAGACAGGAGGCATAACATTAAACAGTCCCCAGGCCAGACAGACTGATAGAGACAGGGGCATAACATTAAACAGTCCCCAGGCCAGACAGACTGGTAGAGACAGGAGGCATAACATTAAACAGTCCCCAGGCCAGACAGACTGATAGAGACAGGGGCATAACATTAAACAGTCCCCAGGCCAGACAGACTGGTAGAGACAGGAGGCATAACATTAAACAGTCCCCAGGCCAGACAGACTGGTAGAGACAGAGGGAGAACATTAAACAGTCCCCAGGCCAGACAGACTGGTAGAGACAGAGGCATAACATTAAACAGTCCCCAGGCCAGACAGACTGGTAGAGACAGAGGCATAACATTAAACAGTCCCCAGGCCAGACAGACTGGTAGAGATAGAGGGAGAACATTAAGCAGTCCCCAGGCCAGACAGACTGGTAGAGACAGGGGCATAACATTAAACAGTCCCCAGGCCAGACAGACTGGTAGAGACAGGAGGCATAATATTAAACAGTCCCCAGGCCAGACAGACTGGTAGACAGAGGGAGAACATTAAACAGTCCCCAGGCCAGACAGACTGGTAGAGACAGAGGCATAACATTAAACAGTCCCCAGGCCAGACAGACTGGTAGAGACAGAGGCATAACATTAAACAGTCCCCAGGCCAGACAGACTGGTAGAGACAGAGGGAGAACATTAAACAATGCAAAGTGTTCTCTGACTGAACCCCAATAATACTAGAATTATGCTATTACTGACAAAATCCTGTTGTATTATCTAATGTAGGGAATATGTCCCACCACTCTACTAGTCTAGCCCTGTAGCTCTCTAGGACCAGACTACTGCTCTACTAGTCCAGCCCTGTAGCTCTCTAGAACCAGACTACTGCTCTACTAGTCCAGCCCTGTAGCTCTCTAGGACCAGACTGCTGCTCTACTAGTCCAGCCCTGTAGCTCTCTAGATCCAGACTACTGCTCTACTAGTCCAGCCCTGTAGCTCTCTAGAACCAGACTACTGCTCTACTAGTCCAGCCCTGTAGCTCTCTAGAACCAGACTACTGCTCTACTAGTCCAGCCCTGTAGCTCTCTAGGACCAGACTGCTGCTCTACTAGTCCAGCCCTGTAGCTCTCTAGATCCAGACTACTGCTCTACTAGTCCAGCCCTGTAGCTCTCTAGAACCAGAGTGTACACCAGAGTGTACGGAGGAGCAGGGTGACAGAGAACTTAGGAAGGTTAAAGACCAGGCGAACTTGCATGGGTTTGATGGCCCAGCCAACAGTGAGTTGCAGTAGTCCAGACTGGATTAGGACCTGTGCTACTTCCTGTGTGAGGTAGGGTCTTACTCTACGGATGTTGTAGAGCATAAAACTGCAGGAGCAGGTCACTGCTTCGATGTTTGCAGAGAACGACAGGGTGTTTCTCCAGGGACACGGCAAGTTTCTTTGCACTCTGGGAGGGCGACACTGGAGTTCTCTACCGTGATGGTCCGACTTGGCTTTACAGCATGTAGATTCAAGACGGCTCCTAGTCAGGGCAATATGACCTTCCTAGCTGCATTATTCTCTATGGAATTACTCAAATGTAGATGCATAATGACTACCTAGACAACATGTAGATTCAAGATGGCATCAAGTTGCGTCAAAGACACATTCTAGCAGAATTTCTCCAAATGGAAACCAACATAGCGGGCCTACCTTCTCTGTCCTGCCTGGGCCTCTGAGGAGGAGGGCTGCACTGACCTAGACAGGGAGAAAGGGCACCTACAGTAGTCAATAAATATCAGGCAATGCCACAGATGCCTAACACCACTACACAGCAAAGTACTTACTCAACAAGATCCCAACTTCAACTCTAAAGTATAGTAATATATTCCCTATAATAGGTATATGGGGAGGGAGAGTATTTTGGTAAAAAGCTTCCGGGGTATTTTTTATTTTGTGATTTAGTTAGGCTTATTTCGGTTATAGTGGCATCTGTGGTAGTCGCTCGTCCCATACACTTTACAGGCTTGGAAAGGGGTAGAAAACAGTGAGGTAAGCATGTGAAGAGAGCGAGACACAGTACTGTTAACAACACAGCAGGGTCTGGTAACTGGTTACCTGGCTGAGACAGATAACGAAGACTGGACACTGGATTCCACACACAGAGCACCACACTGCAGAAGCAAAGTGTGAGCAGACAAATAAAATTGCCCAGGAGAAAAATAACATCCCATTGCAAAATAATGCTTTTTAGCCTATTCATCGATGGAAATAGCAGTTGATGTAAATCTGTCTACGAGTTAATTTGCATAATTTAAAGGAACCAAATTGGTGTGTATTCATTATGCATCTTCGTTATGTATCACATGCACACAGCATACAGACAGACAGAAGGCAAAAGCCCATCAGACAACACTTTTATAAGCCCAATCATAGCACAACATTTCTAGATGCAATCGTGTGTTAAAAAAAGTTTTTGGGGGCCATGATTACAAAGTGTGCTTCTCATTCACCATTCAAATGCTTAGACAACGAGCTGGAGGCTGCAGGCATTTTTAAAACATATAGCTACTTCATTTTTTTACTTGAACGATTCACTACATATGAGGCATGTTTAACCTCGTTTCAAAGTAGCCTAGGCAAAACGCGACCATATCCGTGGGAGGCAATAGTTTTATAAAGACTTCCAAAAGCCTTTGAAACCAGTAGGCTATTTCTATTGGTTTTCAACTAGCTTTCATTGTCCAGTAGCCAGTTTCTATTGGTTTTCAACTTGCTTTCATTGTCCAGTAGCCAGTTTCTATTGGTTTTCAACTTGCTTTCATTGTCCAGTAGCCAAATGCACACTTGAGCGTAGCCTACTTCCTTGTGCGCTAATCATTTTAATAAATGATAGTTTATCAACATTTTAAGCTAAATGTTCTGATCAGATTCATTGCTTTTTAAGTATTTTTTTTTTTAATGTAGTCTAGACCTACTGGTTGTATGAATTTGGGATCTATCGTCCCACAACTGTCTTAGAGTCTGTTTGGGTTATTTCTTTCTCGACAAGTTGACCAATTGAATAGGTCAACTTTTCTACTATGGGGGAATAGTAGCTTGACATAGGATCATAGGCGCCGCGTCCATAAAGTTAGGGGAAGCTTTCCCCAAGTAATTATATAGCCTACTTCTGTCTATACATAAATACAATCATTCAACATAGACTACTAAAGCATGATTTGAACACAGAGGATCATTAGCTTGTTTTAAACCGCATTGCCTACAGTTGGAAGGCAGGCAGCGCATGTAATTTGGGCAACGTGCGTGAGTTATACCAAATAGACGATTGTTGAGTTGCAACTGTCAGCGAAAAGTAGAGGCCCAGCCAGGCATATTGCAATATTTAAAAAATGTAATCGTGAAAAAACATACGTTTGGAAAGCAAATGGCTCTTGCTGTAAAGAGAACACAATTTTAAAAAAACACATCAACTTAATTGATCGAACAACAGTAGGCCTATAGCCCATCTTATTGGCACCAGTGGAAAGCATCGACCATATTCCCGGTGAGTGAGCACTGTGCATATTCACCATCATTGCTGGGTGTTTAGACAATAATTTCCCCCTCCCAGTTTAGATGAACGTCATATTCTATTCTTCTCCCACTTCTCATGAGTCTTATATACACTACTGTTCAAAAGTTTGTGGTCACTTAGAAATAGCCTTGTTCATGAAAGAAAAGCTAGTTTCTTCTGAAACCTGTCAGTCTATTCTTGTTCTGGGAGATGAAGACTATTTCATGTGAGAAATTGCCAAGAAACTGAAGCTCTTGTACAATGCTGTGTACTACTAACTTCACAATAGCACAAACTGGCTCTAACCAGAATAGAAAGAGAAGAGGCCCCGGTGTACAACTGAGCAAGAGGACAAGTACATTAGAGTGTCTAGTTTGAGAAACAGATGCCTCACAAGTCTTCAACTGGTGGCTTTATTAAATAGTACCCGTAAAACACCAGTCTCGACGTCAACAGTGAAGAGGCGACTCCAGGATGCTGGCCTCTTAGGCAGAGTTGCAAAGAAAAGCTATATCTCAGACTGGCCAATAAAAAGAAAATATTAAGATGGCCAAAATAAGACACTAGACAGAGGAACTCTGCCTAGAAGGCCTGCATCCCGGAATCGCCTCTTCACTGTTGACGTTGAGACTGGTCGCACCCCCATTTCACACTACACCCTCTCCCCACGCTTTAACCTTTTCATGATTGTAACTTAAGCTCTTGAGTGTATGAACGTAAAAGGATTTCCTTTCCCTGAACTGTCAGCTACCTAACTTCCTCATCCCCCCCCCCCCCCCCCCCCTCTCAAACAGGCTCTAGTCTCGCTGCATATCAAATCTTCTATATCTACTCTAAGTAGTATTCTGGGCTATGTCTGACCTACAATTGACAGAGGCAGTAAATAGCAACATTCTTAGAAAAACAAGTGTCGTACAAAGGAATGGCAGCACTGATAAACAGAATTTACAGAGAGAATGAAAAACAGGCTAAGGCCATCAGACTGCTAAACAGCCATCACCAACACAGAGAGGCTGTTGCCTACTTTGAGACCCAATCACTGGACACTTAATAAATGGATCACTAGTCACTTTAAACAATGCCAATTTAAATAATACCACTGTAATAATGTTTACATTACTCATATCACATCTATATACTGTATTTTATACCATCTACTGCACCTTGTCTATGCGGCTCAGCCATTGCTCATCCATATACTTACATGTACATATTCTCATTCACCCATTTAGATTTGTGTGTATTAGGTAGTTGTTGGGGAATTGTTATATTACTTGTTAGATATTACTGCACTGTCAGAACTAGAAGCACAAGCATTTTGCTAAACATCTGCTAACCATGTGTATGTGACCAATAAAATGTTATTGGACTTTAAACTATGAGTTTATAGAATGAAAGAAGCATAATTGACTGTTCAACAGTCAATCCCACCAGGGTTCAATGAAAACATACACACAGTAAGGAACATACAATGGCTACACAAATGTAATGTACTATATAGCCTGTGTATCACTACACAGATCCACGAGGCCAAGCTAATAAAAACACACTACAGTCCAAAGGAAAATAGTGTGGATGCGTACTTACCAGTGAAATGTGTTGTAATGGAAGTAGACCAAACCAAGGCCATATAAAAAGCCTGCATTCTTGGGAGAGGGAGAAAAAACCATTAGTGGCAGGAACATTTAGTCTATTTCTCAAACGGCATTGGTAAAAAAATGAAATGGAATTTTTTTTTTTTTTTTTTTTTTTTTTTTTTAAAGATACTGTCTGAACAACACTGATTGCTCAGTCAAGTTTCAACAAAAAAATAAAGGACACTTCACAGTCCCTATAGGATTTAGCTGGGATTTTGTTGTGATTTTTGCAGAGAAGGGGACACTTAATTTTGCAGTGCAAATTGACATTTTCTGCATTGCAATAAAAATTATGATTTTACTGTTTTATGAGGAAATAGTGCCGTGACTAGTCAAGTTTGCAGGCCCTCGCATAGCCTAATATGAAGGGAATTGTTGATTTTTCCCACAAAAAATGATAACGCAATCCTGGAGGGATTGATATCACTAACATACAGTCCTGACTGACTCATCTAAATGGAAAGTGTTCAGTTGGCCTAGTCCTCATCCCTCTCAGGATTAAAGTGCATTCTATGCCCATAAGGTCAATGGCAGAGTAGAGGCCTAAATTCAGAGGTTACCATTGTGTCCCAGTAATTCACCTTTCAGAGGTTACCATTGTGTCTCAGTAATTCACCTTTGAGGTTACCATTGTGCCATAGTTTCACATGACACTGTAGTACCGGTATCAGTCACAACCGAAAGCCTCTAAGCACAGAACCTCCTACTCATACAGACATACCAATCAACCAGAAAACAAGAGAGCAGATCAGACCAACAGCATGGCTGAGGAGTTAGAAGGAGAGAGGATCCGACAGACAGAGAGGAACAGACAGACAGCATGGCTGAGGAGTTAGGAGGAGAGAGGATCAGACAGACAGCATGGCTGAGGAGTTAGGAGGAGAGGATCAGACAGACAGCATGGCTGAGGAGTTAGGAGGAGAGAGGATCAGACAGACAGTATGGCTGAGGAGTTAGGAGAGAGGAGAGGATCAGACAGACAGCATGGCTGAGGAGTTAGGAGAGAGGAGAGGATCAGACAGACAGTATGGCTGAGGAGTTAGGAGGATCAGACAAACAGAGAAGATCAGACAGACAGCATGACTGAGGAGTTAGGAGAGAGGATCAGACAGACAGTATGGCTGAGGAGTTAGGAGGAGAGAGGATCAGACAGACAGTATGGCTGAGGAGTTTAGGAGAGAGGAGAGGATCAGACAGACAGCATGGCTGAGGAGTTAGGAGGAGAGAGGATCAGACAGACAGTATGGCTGAGGAGTTAGGAGGAGAGAGGATCAGACAGACAGCATGGCTGAGGAGTTAGGAGGAGAGAGGATCAGACAGACAGCATGGCTGAGGAGTTAGGAGGAGAGAGGATCAGACAGACAGCATGGCTGAGGAGTTAGGAGGAGAGAGGATCAGACAGACAGCATGGCTGAGGAGTTAGGAGGAGAGAGGATCAGACAGACAGCATACCTGAGGGTTTCCACACGAGGTCAATATCATTACATTTGACTTTTTAGATTTGAATGTATGCATTAATGAATCAATTATATAAATCACACAGTCAATTTGAAAAAGTGTTTCCTTTCCATTTGGGACTTATTTTATTGATCAACAACATCTGCATAGAAGAAGCAATCTGTTATTTTATAAAAGTCTGCACTGTCTCTTTAAGACCCATGACATCTCAGACAGACAGACAGTGAGGCTCAAACTAAGATGATCTTGACTGGGAAAGAGGTGAGGCGGGGGAGATGAAGTGAATGAATAAAGTTATATAATGGACATTGTTTTGCGAACAGTAATTAAATATTTTCAACATTTTCTACATGCATTATTAGAGTTGAACTTGTGTGCAGCATAACTGATGCAGCCCAGACTCCCAGTGAGTGCCGTGGTTCCTCAGAACAGACAGACTCTAGCTGCTAGAACTAGCAATGAGTAAGTGGAGCAGACGATAAGGGGACATCGAATGCACTGACAGACTTGATCCTCTCTCAAATCAGTAGACGACGTGAGACACATTTGACAGAAGTACCGAAAGCAACAAACATTTTAGTATCAAACCGTTTTTCAGGTTCTAATATCGGAAAAAGTACAGAAGTTTCAGTATACCATGCAACACCAGTAATAATTAATCGATATGCATCGGTCCCCAGAGTAAGACGATGTGAGAGTTGAGAAAGTGAGAGAGGATGCGAGAGTCTGAGTAAGAATGTTTCTGACAGCCTGGCAGCCTACCCTTCACATTCACCTCCCATGAGACAGACCGACTCAGTCAAGTTCAGTCAATGTTTTGACCATTTCTTCCACAGACTCAGGGAGTATAGCCTACCTCCCTGCTCCTCCCAGTCTCAGCATAGCTCAGTCAAGTCCTCTACCCGAGACCTGGCTCCTAGCCAACAGTCGTGAGACTCAAGCTCCAACCCTACACCCAGCCCCTAGTCCCTAGTCCAAAGCCCAACCTGATGCTCAATCCAGAAAGCCTCGATCAAGCTCCAACCCTACACCCAACCTGATGCTCAGTCCAGAAAGCCTCGATCAAGCTCCAACCCTACACCCAACCTGATGCTCAGTCCAGAAAGCCTCGATCAAGCTCCAACCCTACACCCAACCTGATGCTCAGTCCAGAAAGCCTCGATCAAGCTCCAACCCTACACCCAGCCCCTAGTCCAAAGCCCAACCTGATGCTCAGTCCAGAAAGCCTCGATCAAGCTCCAACCCTACACCCCAGCTTCAGCCCTCTGCCCAGTCCCAGGTAGCCTTTCCTTACTCCAGTCTAAAGCCATAGCCCTGTCTCCCAGGCAGGCCCAGTCACAGTCCCAGAACCAGGTGAACAGGGTCAGAAACACAACGCTGTCTGTCCCCATCACGGTCACGTCCCAAACACGGTCACGTCCCAAACACCTCATCTCCACTCACACGCCAATGGGCACCACGGCAGACTGGAACTAACATCCATCCTCCCTTATCCACCCACACTGGGCAGGGAGAGGACACACCGCAACATAAGAGCTGGTGGCTGGCCTGGCCGGGTCAAACGCTCAACTGAATATGACCTAGACACTGGAGAACAGCTTCCCTATGTAACAGATGTGAAACGGCTAGCTTAGTTAGCGTGGGCGCTAAATAGCGTTTCAATCAGTGACGTCACTTGCTCTGAGACCTTGAAGTAGTAGTTCCCCTTGCTCTGCAAGGGCCGCGGCTTTTGTGGCGCGATGGGTAACGATGCTTCGAGGGTGACTGTTGATGTGTGCAGAAGGTCCCTAGTTCGCGCCCGGGTATGGGCGAGGGGACGGTTTAAAATTATACTGTTACACCTAGTCTAACACCATTCCTTTATGAACAGACTGTCATCGTCAAGGTATGCAGTTGAATGCCAAGAAAACAAGGGGTCAGCAGTCAACATTTAGACCTACTTGGATACATGGTGTTTCAGAAAGTAGCAGTCAACATTTAGACCTACTTGGATACATGGTGTTTCAGAAAGTAGCAGTCAACATTTAGACCTACTTGGATACATGGTGTTTCAGAAAGTAGCAGTCAACATTTAGACCTACTTGGATACATGGTGTTTCAGAAAGTAGCAGTCTACAGCTAGATATACTTGGATACATGGTGTTTCAGAAAGTAGCAGTCTACAGCTAGATATACTTGGGTACATGGTGTTTCAGAAAGTAGCAGTCTACAGATATATCTACTTGGATACATGGTGTTTCAGAAAGTAGCAGTCTACAGCTAGATCTACTTGGATACAAAGTAGCCACTCACCTTCCAGTAGTCCGACTGTAAACTGTAGTACCTCTGATATGCAGATAATGCTGAGAGGAGAGACCAGTTAGTGAACAGATCAAAACAATACTGTAACAATTAGCCAACATTACATCATCTTCATCCACTCAACACACAATCTTGTGGTGCCACTACCTCATCAGCAATACAGGCCAAATAAAACCCAAAGCTTAACAATAAACAGCTCTTCAAACTTAAAACACTCAAGCATGAAAACGCACACGACCTACATTTCCTCAAGAAACTGCCCCAGACTTGTAGTCATATAAAGCCCAGAGACATGGCAGTGGAATTACATAACGGCAGAGAAGTGAAGGACTCTGTGTGGGACAGCAGAGCATGCCACACACCAACACAACTGCCTACTATTATTTGTCATTTCCAGACACCTTTTACAGGGTTTGGGAAGAATAAGAGGGAGGGCGTGTAGTCTGTCTGGCAGCTGCTGCTACTTTTAAAGGACAAATTCCAACACCGAAATCCTACATTCTGCCAAACATACAATTTCAAAAGCATTGTTATTACTAAATTAAGGATGTGATCTGGTGTAGACTGTGTGTGTGTGTGTGTACGTTTGATCACCTTTTGGATAGTCCTCCAGGAGAAGATTGAAGTGGCCCAGCTGGCAGAACATCTCTGGCTCTACTTTCCCTTCTGACTTCAGGATGGCAGAGTCATAGCAGCTTACAGCCTATGGGGAGAGGGAGGAGGGAAGAGGGAGGGGAGGGGGAGGGGGAAATCATTTCAACACCCTGTATTAAAAATGGTGGCCTAAAGAATGCCCCAACTTTTAGAAGTCCACACTAAATCAGTTTGAGCTTATATGCCTAAGTTTCCTAAACACTAAACACGTTGGTTACGGTCTGTCTAATAGCAAAAAATCCTGATGAGCAACATATGAAAACAATAACAGCCATCTAACGTGTTACAAAACAGCAACTACAAGTCCCTAAAATAACTTGATCATCACTGAACCATAATTGCTGTACCTCTCATAAAAATAGATACAGGTTTCTGGCAGGTCGCCCCAGACACACAGGTGTCCCCTCCCACCTTTCAGTGGGCTCATTTGGCTGAGGGCCAAATGAGAGAGCAGCACCTAGAAACAGGCAGTGAGCTGGAGGATGGAGAGTCTGGCTGGCTGAATAAAAAGTATGTGCACCCCAGCTGTATATCACTAGGACCAGTGGCCGGCATATAGCCTAGCCACTCAGAGAGAGAAAAGGGAGCAGTTCGGTCGAGCCATTTCAAATCCGCCAACTTGATATCAAAACGACATTTGCATTTGTTAGGAATGTTATTACAGTGCAGGAGCAATGGCATACCAGGAACCAGGGTGAAGCGGTAGTCATGTGTTCCTCATTTGACGCACAATGTAGAGCAGGTGACACTTTAGAGCTGTATTGACTAGGAGGGGGATCTCAGAGTCAGTCCGGCAACCAAAGGTGTCAGACAGAGTGAGTGAGTGAGAAAAATAAAGGAGAAAGAGAGGAGAGAGGTCAGTGCAGTCCTGAGGGGAGACAGAGACACACAGACAGCGTAGTCTCAATCGTCACACCACAGCCCTGTCTCATCCATTCAGATCTAGCCAGCCAGACAGACATCCCAGACACTGTGCTACAGGATCACTCAAGACCTGACTGGAGCAGACAGTGGCTGATATGAACCAGACAAATGTCACCCCCCAAACACCACGCCATTCCAGTCACCCCATTCCCCATCCAAACACCACACCAGGTCACCCCTTCCCCCCCAAACCATTTCAGGTCACGCCCCCAAATAACACACCATTCCAGGTCACCCCTCCCCCCAAACAACATACCATTGTAGTCACCCCTTCCCCCCCCAAATAACATGCCATTGCAGGTCACCCCCCCCAAATAACACACCACTCCAGAGCACTATTTGACCACCCTATGTGGGCTATATTTCCCAACTACCCCTGGGTACAGTGCTCTGTCCCAAGTTGCCAGATGAAGAGAGCCAGCTGTCCAATCAGGCACTGCACCTAGGCTCCATAGCATGAGAAGCCAGCCTAATGAAGAACAGGGATTTGGAAACAATAGGACGGCATGAAGTACGGTCCCACAGAAATTTTCAAATTTCCTCGACATGATTCAATTCTATTGCAGGGTAAAAAAAATACAAAAAAATAAAAATTATATATATATATATATATATATATATATATATATATATATATATATATATATATATATATATATATATATATATATATATATATATATATATATATATACTTTCAGGCAAAGGTATATCAAAACCAATTTTACATACTTCATAAAACAGGTGTGGACTAACAGCGAAACGCTTACTCACAGGCCCTTCCCAACAATGCAGAGAGAAAGAAAAGAGAAAATGATATAAAAAAACATTTATTTAATAGAACAGTGAAACACGTACAGTAATAATAAAAACGCATAAAATACAGTGTGAGATAACTTGGGAACCAGTAGTCGATGTGCATTGGCAGGGTATAAAATTAACAGCATGCGGGTTGGTTTTGGCATTGGCATGGTAAGATATCTATTCACCAGCCACGTTGGAGGGTGTTCAGGGCTCCACAGTGGGATCATTTCTTGAATAAAAAACAAAGTCAAGTATGATCACATTTATAGTCAAATAAATGCTGCAGTAGCCGTTTAATTTTATAGCTGGTAAATGAAAGTCAAACTACGAATCCTATATAGCCTATTCCCCCTGGCGCTGCAACTGCCTGGGGATCTGTGCACACGTAAAGAGCTGAGTGAAAGATTCCTTTATATAAGCCCTGTGAACAGGCATAAAAGTTAGTCTAATTGACTTGAAACGAAAGTCTACTGAAGTGAAACTTTGTCCTTGTGTTTCTTGGCTATTTACAATGTTTTGATCACAACTTCCGTAGATTTTCTGTTTGAGTTTCAACTGCAAGGGAAGAGAAGACGACGCTTCCACTAGTCGGACTCAATCTCACAGGCACAAACTCAGGTAACAAAAATATAAACATAACATGTAAAGTGTTGGTCCCATGTCTCATGGGCTGAAATAAAAGATCCCAGAAATGTTTCATATGCACAAAAAGCTTCTTAAAGGCCACTAAAATGGGGAGGCGCAATAGAAGGCCACTAAAATGGGGGGGGGGGCACAATAGAAGGCCACTAAAGTGGGGGGGAGGCACAATAGAAGGCCACTGAGCGGAGAAGTAGTTCTGTCTGTAGTTAAGCCCATTTGTGGACATTCTGATTCTTGCCCGCAAAAACACAGTCTCAATGTCAACCGTGAAGAGGTGACTCCAGGATGCCTGCCTTCTAGGCAGAGTTGCAGAGAAAAAGCCATCTCTCAGACCAGTCAATAAAAATAAAAGATTAAGAGGGACAAAAGAACACAGACACGGGACAGAGGAACTCTGCCTAGAAGGCCAGCATCGCGGAGTCACCTCTTCACTGTTGACGTTGAGGCTGGTGTTTTGCTACTATTTAATGAAGCTGCCAGTTGAGGACTTGTGAGACATCTGTTTCTCAAACTAGACACTAATGTACATGTCCTCAAGCTCAGTTGTGCTCCAGGACATCCCACTCCAATTTCTATTCTGGTTAGAGATAGTTTGCGCTGTTCTGTGAAGGGAGTAGTACACAGCGTTGTACGAGATCTTCAGTTTCTTGGCAATATTTTAAGAATGTGACATTTCAGAATATAAGTAGAGAGAATGATTTATTTCAGCTTTTATTTCTTTTATCACATTCCTAGTGGGTCAGAAGTTTACATAAACTCAATTAGTATTTGGTAGCATTGCCTTAAAATTGTTTAACTTGGGTCAAACGTTTTGGGTAACCTTCCACAAGCTTCCCACAATAAGTTGGGTGAATTTTGGCCCATTCCTCCTGACAGAGCTGGTGTAACCGAATCAGGTTTGTAGGCCTCCTTGCTCGCACACGCTTTTCAGTTCTGCCTACAAATTTTCTATGGGATTGAGGTCAGGACTTTGTGATGGTCACTCCAATACCTTGACTTTGTTGTCCTTAAGCCATTTTGCCACAACTTTGGAAGTATGCTTGGGGTCATTGTCCATTTGGAAGACCGATTTGCAACCAAGCCTTAACTTCCTAAATCAAATCAAATGTGTTTGTCACATACACATGGTTAGCAGGTGTTAATGCAAGTGTAGCGAAATGCTTGTGCTTCTAGTTTCGACCATGCGGTAATATCGAACAAGTAATATAACCTAACAATTTCACAACAACTACCTTATACACACACAAGTGTAAAGGAATGAATACGAATATGTACATACAAATATATGAGCAATGGCTGAACGGCATAGGCAAGATGCAGTAGATGGTATATAGAGTACAGTATATACATATGAGATGAGTAATGTAGGGTATGAAAACACATAAAGCGGCATTGTTAAAGTGGCTAGTGATACATTACATCAAGATGGCAAGATGCAGTAGATGGTATAGAGAACAGTATATACTGACTGAGGTCTTGAGATGTTGCTTCAATATATCCATATAATTGTCCTCCCTCTTGATGCCATCTATTTTGTGAAGTGCACCAGTCCCTCCTGCAGAAAAGCACCCCTACAAATTGATGCTGCAACCCCCGTGCTTCACGGTTGGGATGGTGTTCTTCAGCTTGCATGCCTCCCCCTTTTTCCTCCAAACATAATGATGGTCATTATTTGACAGCTCTTTGGTCTTGGCCATAGTGGAGTTTGGAGTGTGACTGTTTGAGGTTGTGGACAGGTGTCTTTTATACTGATAACAAGTTCAAACAGGTGCCGTTAATACAGGTAACGAGTGGAGGACAGAGGAGCATCTTAAAGAAGTTACAGGTCTGTGAGAGCCCGAAATCTTGCTCGTTTGTAGGTGACCAAATACTTATTTTCCACCATAATTTGCAAATAAATTAATAAAAAATCCTACAATGTGATTTTCTGGATTTTTTTTTCTCATTTTGTCTGTCATAGTTGAAGAGTACCTATGATTAAAATTACAGGCCTCATCTTTTTAAGTGGGAGAACTTGCACAGTTGGTGGCTGACTAAATACTTTTTTGCCCCACTGTACATTATTCCTTTTTTATTTTTTATTATTGAGCCATTATTAAAACTCAAACAGTGCATCCCAATGGAGGGAGCAAACAATGTATCAGGCCATCTGTGATTTACAACCTGATAGCAATATTTTGGACCACCAAGAAATGTTATTTAATTTTTTTAATTCACCTTTATTTAACCAGGTAGGCTAGTTGAGAACAAGTTCTCATTTACCACTGCGACCTGGCCAAGATAAAGCAAAGCAGTGCGACACAAACAACAACACAGTTACACATGGAATAAACAAACGTACAGTCAATAACACAATAGAAAAAATCTACATACAGAGTGTGCAAATGAGGTAAGATTAGGGAGGTAAGGCAATAAATACGCCATGGTGGCGAAGTAATTACAATTTAGCAATTAAACACTGGAGTGATAGAGTGTTGGTGAATTAAATGTATAGGTGAATTATATTAATCAAACATTGAAATACATCCATCTATTTTGCCAACAATACCTTAGTGTATGTCATGGAATGTTGAGGAAAACAGAACCTATTATTAAAACCTCTTAGAAAGTTGGTTTTGTAGCATAAACTGGGAAATGTATATTTTTGACTGATATGATTGTCTGTTTCATATCTGCAAAGTAGTTCAAACGCTGTCAGTTCCACTTTAAGGAACGAACATTAGTATGTAGCCTACTGACTTGTACACATTGCTGCGCTTAAAATGAGATGAAATAATAGTTTTATCAACATTTTAAGCTAAACGTTCTGTTCTGTTGCATCAGCATCATTGCTGTCACATTTTTGCCAGATGTAGCCTAGGCTTACTGGTCATATGAATTTAGGATCCATCTTCCCACAACTGTCCCTGAGTCGGTTTGGAATAGCATATTTCTTTCTCGCACATAACGAAAAACTGACCAATAGAGTGTAAACTTGTCTACTTACGGGGATAGTAGATTGACATAGGCTAGTGATTTTGCTGTGCATTACTGGTCTTGTTGGCTGAGGAGAAGTAAATGTGTCAGTTACTCTAACAGCGCATCGGAAATTTGGTAATGAACGCACGCAGTTGCATCCTACAGTTGCATGTTCTGTTAAAATTAATTACGATCATCGAAATGTGACTTGTGTCATTATGAGCACCGTGGGTGGACGCCATAATCAGGTTACGCACCCAATGCATTTCTCAAATGTCCTGTAACATTAGTTAAATTAAAATGCTGCCGGTGTCACTTTTCCACATTTTGTCAAGATACAACTATAATTCACACTGACTGGAAAGGGAATTCATTAACGTAATATCCACCCACTTGTGCGCCTGGCTTCTAGCTAATGGAAGGGGTTTGTGGTTAAACGTCCAGCAGGTCCCTGACACTTATTCTAGATATGCACGAATCAGGAGTGACAGCGGAGGGGCGACTCTGGTCCTATCTGTGACATACCTTTAACAGCAAGGCCTTCGTTCTGGCGCCATCTTCATGAAGCCTCTGAAATCCAAATAGTGAACTGCAAGCAGAGGACAACACAGGCGGTTCCGTATTACTTGGGGCATATAGGTCGTTTTAAAATAATTTAATGTACGAAAACTCAATACACAAAAAGGTAGACAAATAAAGCAAATGCATTGCTCATTCGCTAACCTGTTCATTTCGACCAAGCGGTCTCTCTCCTGCGCTGTTAGCTTCAGAAAGTCCAATTCGATTTCATTCGCTTTTCCCGCCGCCATTTTCTTTTCCTCATCACCAGCAGCGCCGAGACTTCGAGCAGCAGCCGCGTCGAGCGACACTCCGCACGATTTCATAGAAAAGGAACAGGGGAGCGGGCGACAAAACTCCACCAAAATATAATAAGAACGAAAGTACACCACCGTATGGAGGACTGAAAACGTTGCTAGCTCAGCCGAATGATTGCCAAATCCTGAAGGAAAACAAGACCCGTCCAAAAACAGCCTTATCGCATGATTGTACTCAAAATACTACATGTATGTATTTGCCAAATAATGCAAGGAGTAGAGTTGATGCCGGTTTTTACGATAGGGCGTTATTTGGTAATATAGTAAACTTCCCCCCACATCAGCTCAAAGTTGTTGTAATTGTGTCACATAGGCGAATGCACGCCGCCACAGTAGGAACGCCCTCTCCTCACTGTGACCAACGAATGTTATCTGTGTGTAATCATGTGACTTCATTTTTCTTGGGTGTCGTTCCTCACACACACGAATAACAATCCCTCAACTTTACGCAGTTCCACAGCTTCTTTCGATTGGTTTCCCATGTTGTATTGTGATAAGCAATTACGTTTTTCTCGGTCTACTTTGAGGTATCTTATTGGTTAAGGTCACTGTCCTTTTCAAGGGTTGCCAGTATGGTTAGTGATAATTTGGGATCCTTGGGGCGTCCATACACTAAACCCTAATCCTAACCTTTACTATAAACTTTTAACATAACCCTTATTTTTTATTTTTTTTTAACTAGGAAAGTATAGTTACCTAACCCTAATGTTAACCCTTACCTTGACCATTTGAAACCTAAACTACATGGGGGTATGGACGTCCCAAGGATTCTGGAGAGCACGGATGGGAGGGGGTACAGGTCAGTTGGTTGCCAAGGATTATACATGAATGCTGCAGTGTTGCTATTACTATTTTATCTGATGTGATTGCTTTTTTATCACTGTTTGCTATAACAATGTAGTGTGTGATTTACAAAATTATAGTTTGTAATACTTCAGAGAATGCCAAGAGTTTGCAAAGCTGTCATCAAGGCAAAGGGTGGCTACTTTGAAGAATCTAAAATATATTTTGATTTGTTTAACACTTTTTTGGTTGCTACATGATTCCATATGTATTATTTCATAGTTTGATGTCTTCACTATTATTCTATAATATAGAAAATAATACAAATAAAGAAAAACCCTTGAATGAGTAGGTGAGTCAAAACGTTTGACTTGTACTGTATATAAGTGCTAAGTGTTACTAGTGTTAGCATAGACAAATGTGTTTATTTTTGCAAGATGCCAATGACATTGTAGACAAGATGCTGTATCTTCAGACATATGCCAAACTAGATCTTGCCAGAAAGGCATTTCACTGTACTTGTGCACGTAACAGTGAAACTTGAAGCTTCTCTAAATGGTCTGATGCTGGAGTACTCATATTGGAGCTGACTAAACATGTCCATCACAACACAACAGGCTTTGGGGAGTTGGGGTTGTTACCAATGTTCAACTCATAATGACACAAGGTGAAGATTTGGATATTGGATGAAGTATATGGGGAGTCTTGATCCTGCTGGCTGTTGTTGTTGTCGTCTCCTGCAGACGGTGTGGCTTCGTCCATCAGACTTGATAACTCAGAGCAGAGGTCGCTTTCCAGTTCGATTGGAATGCCCCCCCACCCGGCCAAAATATAGGCTGGGCTGTAAATCTGCCATCACTGTCATGGTGACAGAGATAGATGGCCACCTGTCGCCGTCTTGTAACAGGAAGCAGTGTAGTTTGAGGGGAAAAGAAAGGGATCAAATTAATCTCCTGGTTTCAATTAAATCAATGAAGCATAATGGTTATCAAACACATAGGCAGCAAGCCCAATATGCATAGGCCCACCAAATCTGCTAATTATTTTACCCAAGATTCAACAGAACATCATTGTAGAAACACATAACATTCTACATCATGTAGAAACACATAACTTTTGCACCTGGAGTTTATCTAATAAAATCTGTCCATGAAATGGGTGGGCTGCCATAGAGATGAAACACAGACTCCAGATTGTGTCTTTTCAATATAAAGGAAATAATAACCGACCATGAAGTCATAGAATAGGCTTAGTTACATAAAGCTCAAGAGCGCTTAGATATTGGAGACATTGAGTTAGGTTATGTGTAATCCTAAAACATCCCCCAGAATACCAGGTCACTTGTCATACTGTACAGTTGTCATATCACATACCATACACTAGTACCACAGGGTATATTATCCATAAATCACTCTGATGAATGTTAATATGAAATACACAAAAAACATGAATCAGTCATTTATTGCAAAGGCTACAGACTCGACTCTCTTATAGCTATAATCCTGCTCCAAAATAACAGACTGAAGTAGCCTATTCTGTGCTGTTACATTTACTGTGTACAGTTATATATTTTGCAAGCTATACATTTTTTGGGGGGGGTAAAACATTTAGTCAGTTTTGTTTATTTGTGAGGCAACCTACATTTATGAAAGCTGCATTAAATTATAAACTGTATTGAGACATTCTAATAAGATAAATAATTCGAGTGATATTTTTTTTTAAATGCATGAAATTCTGTTTGACTGTCTGACAAACTATGCAAACCATGTATCCCATCACGCCTGTGACAGCATTTGTCAACAACATTCAAATCAAGACACTCCAAAATGGCGGATCGTGAGGAGGGTAAGTGTCGCTCTCAAACCAAAAACGACCTTTATGTTTCCATATTTGGTACCATATTTCCATCTTAGATGTACGCTATAGAGCATTAAATCATATCCATATATGTCAAATATGTGGCAACCTACTCGCTAAAAAAACGATTAGGTCTACTCTTTCGGTCTCTGATCGCACTCACTCGGTATGTTTCAATGTATCAACGTCATAGATTATATCAAGATAAATAGGAATGGCTACAGTTGCAACATTGTTACCACGTTATAACACCATGCAATTTGACGTTTTAGACTGCTATTTCCCCACATACGCGAATGGATTATTATGCCAAGATGTGCCTGTAAGAAATTAGACTCATAATCCTCTCCTTCCAACATGGTTTGACGTTACTTCATTTGTACTGTTGCCAATGGAATATGGCACAATCATCCAACACGTCTGACGGGGATATTAATACTTGTGAAACTGCCAATTGTTCGCCTCTTGTACATAAAGTGCTCTACTTTGTGTCTCCCGCCCCAAGACCCAGAGAATGAGGACACATATGAGGTGGTCGACCTGACACAATATGCTAGGCGTCAACAATGGTGGGGCTGCCTATTTGGTGGGAACAATTCGGGTCCTATGGCTGAGAAGTATTCGGTAGCCACACAAATAGCACTGGGTGGTGTGAGTGGCTGGTAAGTTCTGCAGGCCAAGGTAGCCTATGTTGATTATACAACGGAGCATCCTCAGGACTGTTCTTTATCATTTGATGTGTCTCTCTCATGGTGCTCAATGCTACTGTACTTTAATGCATGGTATGATCAAAATACAGGCTTCCTCTGTAGAGGAGTCTATTGCCCTGTTTAGTGTACTACATGCAGGATAGGGTTTAATTTGAGTTTTGCATTGTCTCTCGCTGCCAGGTGTGCGGGATATCTTTTCCAGAAGGTGGGGAAGATCGCAGCCACCGCTGTGGGTGGAGGATTCCTGTTGTTACAGGTGGGAACTCAACACAAGTTTTTAATGTACAGTATAAAAGTCTAAATTAGTTATTTCACATGCTGGTCACCCACTGCGAAGAGAAGCTTGCTCTTTAGCTATACTTATTTTACATAGCATTTTTGCTTAGTTTTTTTAATAGTCCCTAAAATAAAAAATGTCTATTCTATTCTCCAGATAGCCAACCACAGTGGCTATGTGCAGGTGGACTGGAAGAGAGTGGAGAAGGATGTCAACAAAGCCAAGAGGCACCTGAAGAAGAATGCTGACAGGGCTGTACCAGAGCTCAACTCTTTTATCGACCAGGTAGCCCTACACCTGTTGTATTCGGCACATGTGACCAATAGCATTTGATTTGATTTGATTTGTGCATGACAAAAGCAGTGTGAATTGAACTACATTCATACTGACATAATACAAATGCTGCCTACTTGTACAGACTAGGCTGCTAAGTCAAGGGATCAATTATCCATATGCATTCAGATTTGTTATTTGTCTTAAAAGGATATTGCACTTTTCTTACATTTTAATACTGTTATTTATCTCAATCCCTCCCAGTCCACAGAGTTTGTGAAGACAAACATTATCGTCACCAGTGGATTCTTTGGAGGCTTCTTGCTTGGGCTGGCATCCTAAGAACACAACAGGGGCCTGCAGTTTTATATAAGAATCACTTGAGAGGTCTGGCTGTGAAGTGAAATGCCCTTTTAAAAACGTGGCGGGAACAACAAGAACAGATGCACAGCACAATATATCAAATTGAGCCAATTACACAACCCGCAAAAACGGTAATGTAGTTGTAAATACTCTGTAATGTGTACTTACTATGCTGTTTCACAATACCTACCTGTCTATCTACCATGTAATTGCATGGTTTTAGCACCACCTGATAGAAACTGGAATCAAGAAATCCTGCTGCTCCACCATATAAACAAAACCGTGTTTCTAGCTAGGCTTTAGCCCCCAACTCAAGGCAATTGGGTACAACCCAAAAGCCAGTGGGTCCTGTGGGAAACGCTGGTCTACAAAACAGTTATTAATTAAAATGCGATAAGAGCACACAGGTGTTGCGACCCTGTAAATGGGATCCAGTGTTCCTGGCTCACTCTGATTCATATATTCATCATATGAACGATAGAAACATACTCACTTCCAATGGCTTTGAGCTGCTGCTGGAGATGGACGTATGTACATATGTAAAAAAAAAAAAAGAATAGGAAGATGCAAAACACTGCGATTGATGCTGTATTTATTCAGATCGACTGTGTGGTCTTCAGCAGAACTTCATGCATGTGTACAGTATATGTACAGTGTACCTAATTGGGCTGCAATGCGGGAACTTATTGATTACATTTGGGTCTAGTTCTTTCGAGTGTTTTCTGGTCAATATAGTCCTACTCCGCAAGTATACCCAAGTCATGCAGTGCACCATGTTTGCACAATATATGCCCTTTTCATTCATTCAAATGAGTTAATACTTCAATCATTTTATATTTATTGATTTAGGATTACCATGACTATCTTTCTTTTGCCTTTACGAGCGGTGCAATATTTGCTTGGAGGTAATTTAGCCTCTTTTGTGTTTTCTCCTTCACAGGAAAGCAATTTACCTTTGTTATTGAATTACAATGCTGTTGTAGTTTGTGTATATATTCTTAATATAAAAGACCAAATGCAACCAACAATCATGGCTTTCTTTATTTCAAATGAAAGAATAGGCCTATGTCTGTGTCAAGTTTAGCTTTAAAAAACAGCTAAAAAAAACATTGTATCACAGTGCCTCTACTATTTCTAAAGATCTCATTTACCTGTACTGTATATAATAATATGAATATGTATGTATAGTGTGTAAATTCTATTTTTGTTGTCTCTTGGTGTCTCCTATATATAACTTATTTTTTATTTAGTGTAATGTATTTAATTTTAAATCTTATTGTTCTTGTCTATTACTGTTCTGTACTTTGTCATGTATTTTAATGTTTTATGTGGACTACAGGAAGAGTGCAATAGCTAATAAGGATCCCAATAAACTAAACTTCCTTCAGTACTTTGAGTTTAGGGCGCAGATCATTTCCTGCCCTCCAATTTGACTTAAATTACTCGAATGAGCAAGCATGTATCTTTCAAGTCATCGTTACTATGTCATTGAAATTGTATATTATTTCCAAATGTTGTTGCAATATTGCAAAAATGTGCCTGTGCGGTGTTACCATTTTCAGAGAAGAATGTTGCAAAAAAATCTAACTGAAACCCTAGACTCTGTCGCTGCACCGTTGCCGGGCAACGGACGATAACCGGCACGCTCCATGGCAACCTAAAACTGGTGAAGAAGGGAAGACGTTCTCACGAGGTGGACGAAGTATAAAGTACATTTCTATTCCAAATACTGCCTCTATTGCGCTGCCTGGCAATTCTCTTATCAAAAACGTAAGGTTTTCTAGTGGATATATTTTACTTTATTTTGTTTATTGAATGACCATATATATACTCTATGCTTGGCGAATTGAAGCGAACTGAAAAAAACAGCTCACGCTAACTAGCTGCGTCCGTAGATTGTGCAAGTGCTTTGCCTTATATAGTGCATTCCTGTTTGCTGCGAGGAAATTAGGGCAGCAATTTGCATGTTATGAATTCCTGCTTGTCTGACTTTATCCTCTTACCACAAACCATAATATTCCCCTGCAATTGGCTCTGTTGTCTTTTCTTGACTCATTTGTGACTTCCTTATCCTACAGTTGGGGAAAGACAAATTCCACAAGTCCTAGTATTTTGACTGTTCCAAGGGGGGTCCCTATGATGGTGGGTTCAGGGAAGCCAGGCATTGAAGGGGAGTTGCTGCTGGGCCAGAAGGCACAACCAAACTACTCTTGTCTTCCCCAAAGGAGAGGGCAGTGACACTCTGTCATGGGTGGCTTTTGACAGGTCTGTTATGGGCTTTCCAAAGAATCTTGGAAAGTGCATACACATTGTGGTTAATTGTTGTCAAGAAGGATGACTACAGACAGACTGCTATATTTTCACCATCTCTCCCCCTCAGGTGCTGAGCTTCGACACATTATTTTGGGAGGCTGTGCCTCAGAAGCGAGAGAAGTATCACGTAATTGTAAAAAAAAATGTTTTACTTAACCTATTTAACAAGGCAAGTCAGTTAAGAACAAATTATTATTTACAATGACGGCCTACCGGGGAACAGTGGGTTAACTGCCTTGTTCAGGGGAACAGTGGGTTAACTGCCTTGTTCAGGGGAACAGTGGGTTAACTGCCTTGTTCATGGGGCAGAAAGACATATTTTTACTTTGTCAGCTCGGGATTGGTCTGTCACTTACTGGCCCAACGCTCTAAGCACTAGGTTACCTGCCGCCCCCCCCCCCCCCCCCAAAAAAAAAAATGAGCATTGGGCGCGAACCCACGACCCTGAGATTAAGAGTCTCATGCTCTACCGACTGAGTGTAAGATCTGTTTCTATCTGGAGGACAATGCCATCCAGGTGGTAGATTCAGAATTCCAGGTATGGGCCTACTGTAATAACCAGCAAATCCGAGGAAAGACTGCACTTGTTTTACTGTCTGAGAGACGGCCCAGCCAGCTCTGGACGGTGGCAATCTTCTCTGGATCGGGGGCAACCCAATCTCCACTGAAAATGTATCCCAGGATCTTGACCTGTTTGTGAAACAAAGTGCATTTGTCAGGGTGCAGTTTCAAGCAAAATTTCTTCAGCCTTTCAAACACTATATCCAGGTCAAGTGTTTCAAAGTCTGCTAAATACACAATGAAGCTGTCATGGTAGACCAAAGGGGACTCTGCTACGGAGTTACCCAAACAGCTTTGCATTAGTCTTTGGAAGATTGCGGGGGCATTGCACGACCCAAAGGGCATGCGTTCAAACTCCTAAAGGCCAAGCGGGGTTCATGAAGACATTTTGTCACGGTATTGGTCTGTCACTTCCGCCTGGCCAAATCTAGGGTGGATTAGTAACTGGCTTTTGTGAGTGTGTTCGGTGCTTCCTCAATTCTGGGCAACGGATGGGCATCTTTTATGAGTTGACATTTTTCATTTTCTGATAATCAACACAAATTCAAAGTTCTCCGTCTCCGTTCTTCTTTCTGACTAAGACAGTTGGTGCGTCCCTGGGGCTTGTGCTTCCCTTACTAGTCCTGTTTTCTGCACGGTCCCTAAGAGACTATCAACCTCTTGGTACATGGTGGGAGGTATGGCCATCTATTGTGGTAGCATGGCAATATGACTGGAAAGGAGTTTAGATTTTTCACCTTGCCTGGTACCCACACCTTTTATGTGGGTGTTGTGGAGGCCTGGATCCGTGGCTGAGGGGTCAGCAGATGTGGGATGGTAGGCTAGCCTAGTGGTTAGACTACTAACCGGAAAGTTGCAAGTTCAAACCCCCGAGCTGACAAGGTACAAATCTGTCGTTCTGCCCCTGAACAGGCAGTTAACCCACTATTCCTAGGCTGTCATTGAAAATAAGAATTTGTTCTTAACTGACTTGCCAAGGTAAATAAAGGTAACATTTTTTTAAAAAGTGTTGGAAAGAACTCATATTTAATCTGTGAATCAGAGAGAGATGTATCCCGTCATGATGTTACTGCCTATATTGGGTTGGGAGTCAGGGTTATTGAGTTCACTCCTTGAAATCACAATCCCTTTGTACTTCAACACAAGCTCTCCCACCTTTACATCTGCTAGTACATAGCCAACGTGAGGGATTTGTAACCCATTTGCTGCAGTCAGTGTCAGCCATCCAAGGTCCTCCATGGAGCCAACATCCTGTTCTGGAATAAGTTGGTTAAAACAAGCCTCTGTCATAAGGGTAACTTGGGACCCAGTGTCCGTTTACAAAGAATTGTCCTCATACCTCACCCTGGTTCCTCAAAGCTTTTCCCAGATGGTTCAGCGGAGCTCTGCCATTTTCTCTTTCATCTCAGCCAGCGGTTCTCTTTTTAGCTCTTCTTTCCAAGAATAATGTTTGGGTTATTTGGAAGATCCCAAACCACTGCGCAGGTTGGTTCATCTTCATATTGGCCACGCCCATCTTCCTCAAGGCACAGGGCCTCCTGGCGCAGCTGATGGAAGTTATGGTCGGGGTCATAGTTTCTGACCTTTCTCGCAGGCCCGAGGATGTACTGGTCATGTGTGTCTGTCTGCTTGGCAGTGGTCCTGTGGGTCTCAGTTTTGAAAGCACTGCGCCAGCTCACGTAGGTGCAGGGCATATGAACATGCAGACTCCTCAGGCTTCTCTCTCCAATCAAAAAACAGAGCACGTAAAGCACCAGTAGATATATTAAATATTGGAAAATTAGTTTAGGGGTAGCTCGTTCGTCCTCTTCAAGAATTAAGATTTCTCTACGGGCCTCTCCTTCCAATGCACTCATGATGAAACCACATTGCTGAGCTTCCGACCACATTTGCGCGCAACATAGCTTGAATCTGATCTTTCCAGTCTTCATAGCGCACATCTGAGCCTTGGAATTTTGGCACCCATGGTGCTCCAATAAAAATGGTGCAGCCGTACCTTACACCCATGGGGCTTCTTCTGCAATTTCACTAATTGTTACGGTCCTGGGTTCCAAATACAGTAGTCACAATCCTGCCACTACACCACCCGATGGAGGTTTGGAGACCAGGACTCTTAAACGTATAAGGTTGTCGTGAGCAGTTGGGAACCACACTAATCATAAAACACAAGGAGGCGTGATTTCAGCAAAAAGTATGGACATTTATTTTACACACAAATAAATAGGTAAAAATGTAAGCCACCTACTAAAGGGCTAAAGTGGAATTTCGTTCCACTAAAATAGAAAAGATCTTTGTCCAGTATAAGGGGTGGGGAAGTCCGATCATGGTTTTCCTTCTGCTCTGTCCTCTCCACCTCCTCTGGGTTAGACCTGAGGAACAAAGAAATGTTGAGCAGCACAATGCCACACAATTGTCTTTGAGTATATATTTAGAATAAACCACAGTCTATTCCTTAAAAACCAAAATCCGTTCTTTAAAATAATGTGATTCCTGTCCAGTGGAATTTTTTTTTTTAAACTGTGGACTCCCCAGTCCGTGTTTACCATCAATGATGCCGCCAGAGCTCCACCCCCTTTCCAGTTTCTCCTGTTCATTTGTGATCCTTCCTCATCGGCGCCCTGAGACATTTTGCCTCCATGCTGCTCCTGCAAGGGTTTAAATACAGGCTACAATATGCAGTGAACCAATGGGAATACATCTGAATGATTGTATCTGCATTCTCGCAAGGGGATTGGTGTGCCAACAGGTCCATGAGTTCCTCTGCTTTCCTCCCGTTGTTAATCTCCAGTGAATATAGGCAATGCTCCAGTGAATCCACTTAGTGAAATCATACAATACACATGTAAAAAAAGAGTAAGAGCAAGCCATTTCCTGGTAGAATGCACAACATTTTCATTTGATTTCGTCATATCATGACAGAAGTGTAAAAGTGAAAAGTGCCTCTTTCTCTTTGCTTGGATGTCTTCTCCCTCACTCCTTCCCTGACCGGTCTCTCATCCACTCTGACAGGTCTCTCTCTCTCTATCACTCTCTCTCTCTTTCTCTCTCCCTCCCTCAATCTCTCCTTACCGCCCTCCCTTCCCTCACATAGCTCTCATCCAACCTGACAGGTGTGCAGTAATGGGGGTGGCAGGTAGCCTAGTGTTTAGAGTGTTGGATTAGTACCTGAAAGGTTGCAAGATCAATTCCCTGAACTGACAAGGTAAAAATCTGTCTTTCTACCCCTGGCAATTAACTCACTGTTCCTAGGCTGTCATTGTCAATAAGAATTTGTTATTAACTGACTTGCCTAGTTAAATAAAGGTAAAAAAACAACAACATTTAGCTGTCACTGTTCAGACACTAACTCAACATACAAAATGGCCACTGCTGGTTGTTTTCCTTATTTTTTTCTCCAGAGATTGTCATGCTGTTTGTTTCGGTTGCCTCTCTCTAAATGTCATCCTGAAAGGTTGCATCTGAACCTCCTAGCCAGTGGCACAAAAGGATTTTCCCCAGATAGAAAAGTAAGCCTGTCCCTCAAGACAAATTATAATGATTTGGTTTGTTTGTCTTCTTTCTCCCTGTTATGTTGCTTCCATTCCCAAGGACTAGGGGGCAAGAACCAGCCACTTGTGGTGTGGAGCTGGTGTGGTTTGTGTGTGGGGTTTTTAGCTTGGCACGTGTGTGTGTGTGTATATGTGTGTGTGTGTGTGTTTTTAATTCTGACTCTTCTCCATCTGTGGGTTTTCTTCTCTGTTCTCTCCTGCAGCATGCTCCCATTCCCAAGCGTCAGCCCGGAGAGATCACAGACCGAAGGGTGCTCAACATGTTTGGTCCTATGGGCCAGGCAGGGTGCTACATCCTGGACCCCCTCAAAGTTAGGTGTTGCTAGGGAGATTTTACACAGTAACATTTTGAATGTGAAATAGAAAAGAAGCCTATAATTTGGTGACCTGTAAGGGAGGGTTGTAGAAACACACTGTTCTTTAGAGTGTACAGGGTCAGTTTGATCCATCATATTTTACTGTTGTATTCCTCTGTCTCTCTGTATCTCTTTCACTTTCTCTCTCTCTTTCTCTAGCTCCCCCTCGCTGCTCTCTCGCTAGCTTTCTCTCCTCTCCTCTCCTCTCCTCTCCTCTCCTCTGTCAGATGGGTGAGGTCCATGAGAAGTTCTATAAGAAGGGGGACACTGGGAGGTGTGGTCAATGTTTGGGGGTGCAGGGTGGTCATCTGTGACTGTGACAACTTCAGCAAAGCATTCTACTGCTCCAAATACGGCGTTGGCGAGTCACACAATACACACACACACACACACACATAATACACACACACACACACACGCCAACTTTGTTAATCTGTTTTATCCCATACCTCAGCCCATCGTCTGCAGTTCTGGTGTATCACCACTTGATGTCAGCATAAGTATAATAAAAACTTCACTGCATGGCTCTGGCAAACTCAAGTGCACCCATGTTTGTTGTTTTCAATGTCAAGTATTTCCATAATCTTAGATTGACCCCAAGATGCTCTCCACATCTGAATTTAGATTTTGTCATTCATATTTAGTGAAGGTTCGATTTGGGACCGGCTGGAGATTAGAATAACATAATTATAATAATTTTTACCATCAATGTGATAATAATTTTTTATGGAAATCTCTCCATTGCATCAAAACCATGCAACTCTTAGAATAATCACTGTCAATAAATCAAAATGTGTTTATATACTGTATATAACAACACCATATGTCACAAAATGTTTTACAGTAACCAAGCCTGGAACCTTGGGTGATAGAGCAGCGTTTACAGTAACCAGGTCTGGAACCTTGGGTGATAGAGCAACGTTTACAGTAACCAGGCCTGGAACCTTGGGTGATAGAGTGACGTTTACAGTAACCAGGCCTGGAACCTTGGGTGATAGAGCAGCGTTTACAGTAACCAGGCCTGGAACCTTGGGTGATAGAGCGGAGTTTACAGTAACCAGGTCTGGAACCTTGGGTGATAGAGCGGTGTTTACAGTAACCAGGCCTGGAACCTTGGGTGATAGAGCGGTGTTTACAGTAACCAGGTCTGGAACCTTGGGTGATAGAGCGGCGTTTGCAGTAATAAGGCCAGGAACCTTGGGTGATAGATTAGCGTTACAGTAACCAGGTCTGGAACCTTGGGTGATAGAGCGATGTTTACAGTAACCAGGCCTGGAACCTTGGGTGATAGAGTGACGTTTACAGTAACCAGGCCTGGAACCTTGGGTGATAGAGCAGCGTTTACAGTAACCAGGCCTGGAACCTTGGGTGATAGAGCGGAGTTTACAGTAACCAGGCCTGGAACCTTGGGTGATAGAGCGGAGTTTACAGTAACCAGGTCTGGAACCTTGGGTGATAGAGCGGTGTTTACAGTAACCAGGCCTGGATCCTTGGGTGATAGAGCAGCATTTACAGTAACCAGGTCTGGAACCTTGGGTGATAGAGCGGCGTTTACAGTAACCAGGCCTGGAACCTTGGGTGATAGAGTGACGTTTACAGTAACCAGGCCTGGAACCTTGGGTGATACAGCAGCGTTTACAGTAACCAGGCCTGGAACCTTGGGTGATAGATTAGCGTTACAGTAACCAGGCCTGGAACCTTGGGTGATAGATTAGCGTTACAGTAACCAGGCCTGGAACCTTGGGTGATAGTGCAGCGTTTCCAGCACTGACATCATAGTAAACAAAGCTTTGACTCTCATGGTGATATCAGCAGTTCAAGCCCACTGTGTGAACATAGTCTTACCCGTAGTTGGAGTCCTGGAGGCTGTGGAATTCCAGATGTCATTTACAACATTTTCCAACACCAAAGCAGCAGCTCCAGGCCTGTCAGTCTCCTGTCCCTGACTGACAGTAGATACCCCACCTCCACCTGATGATTCGCCACTGTGATCGAGAAGCTTTGAAAGTAATCCGCTATCATCATGATTCATGCGCTTGTTTTTTCCGGTAACATGTCCGCCGTATTGCACCATCCAAATGGGGCTCACATTTCTGTAGACGGGAGGGTTTAGGAGAGGTTGGGTTTGACCAGTCTGCAGTAATCTAACTCTTGTCTGTGGGTGTGTGTTGGTCACTCCACCCCATTCTGCTTCCCCTCCTAGGTGTCTTGGCAAGGTTAAACTGACTATGGGGGGGGGGGGGGGGGGGGTCCCTTTATTAGTCACAGACTATCCCAGGGGCCCCCCCCCAATGATGGAGAGGCCTGATGGGGACATCAGGGGGTCAAATGTTGTGTAGGTTATTGTCTGAGGCTCAGGTCTGTTAGGGATGGATCACCTAACCCACTGTTGCCTTCTCTCTCCATCTCTACTACTTTCTCCTCTCTCTTCCTTCAAATGTTTTGTCTCTCTCTCTCCCTATCATTCTACCTATCGATCTCTCTCTATTTCTTTCTGTTATATCTCTCTCTCTGCCCCTCTCTCAGAGGACTTCAGTCAAGTAAAGTACAAGGCTCCCCTGCCCCTGAGCCCTGTACCTGAGCCCTGTAGCCTGTACCTTCCTACAATGGTTTTGTCTCTGAGTAGGACTCTCTGTGCTCCTGCCAGGGCCTGCTGAAATTCAGGTAGGAAATGCTGGACTGATTCCCTAAGAAAACATTCAGGTATGAAATGCATGAGTGAGTGTGAGTGAGTGAGTGTGAGTGTGTGTGTGTGTGTGTGTGTGCGTATGTGTGGCTCCTGACATGCTGGTCTGTGGTTCCAATGCTTCACTCACACTGCTGGAACTAATGGCTGGGGATCTGGGGCCATTGTCCAGCTGATTGTTGGCAGGCCGTGTCGCTGCCTGCATGTGTGGTTCTGTCTGTTTGGGTTTGGGGTTTGAGTAGCAGCCATTAGTTCCAGCAGTGTGAGTGAAGCATTGGAACCAGAAGATCCCCACAGACCAGCATGTCAGGAGCCACACACACGCACACACACACACACACACACACACACACACACACACACACACACACACACACACACACACACACACACACACAGTAGATTGTAGCATGTAGGAAATGTCTAGCCACGCCACAGGGTAAATCAGCTTGTTTATGTGGCCATGTGGTTACCCTGGGTTCATTTCAGATTTGTCTCAAATGTCCTCCTCCTCCTCCTCCTTATCCAATGCTGCTGTAATGAAGATGGTATGTCATAATGTCAAGGACTGGCTCCAGACTCCTCAACAACACACGGAAAACAGCTGTGTCCTCACACAAAAACGTGCACGCAAGTCTTGCATCTCCTCTTTCAAGCTTGGCATCAATGATGATTTCTCATCTGTGCTCGTCTGGTCTCCCTTGTCTAATCTCTGCGCTCGTCTGGCCGGGAGAGAGATGGAGGGAAAGGGGGAGAGTGAGGGAGGAGGGAAAGGTGGATAGGGAAAGTGGGATGGAGAGAAAGAGGGAGTGAAAGGGGGGAGAGAGATAGGGGGAGGGAATGGAGAGAGAAAAAGAGGGAATGGAGAGGGGAGAGAGATAGGGAAGGGAACTGAGAGAGGGGTGGAGGGCGAGGGGGGAGGGAAAGGGGAGAGAGAGATACTCTGTTCACAAACAGAGCCTGTAGAGCCCCGGGGCAGCATTGGAAAGCATCAACAGAGAGAACACAGTGGCAGAATACCTAACCACGGTGACTGACCCACACTTAAGAAAAGTTTTGACTATGTACAGACTCAATGAGCAAGACTCTACAACTACAACTCACAAAATGAGGTGGAATCCAAGCTGCACTTTCTAACCTCTTGCCAAATGTATGACCACAGAGACGCGTACACTACATGACCAAAGGTATGTGGACACCTGCTGGTCGAACATCTCATTACAAAATTATGGGCATTAATATGGTGTTGGTCCCTCCTTTGCTGCTTTAACAGCCTCAAATCCTCTGGAAAGGCTTTCCACTAGATGTTGGAATAATGCTGCGGGGCCTTGCTTTCATTCAGCCACAAGAGCATTCGTGAGGTCGGGCGATTAGGCCTGGCTCGCAGTCAGTATTCCAATTAATTCCAAAGGTGTTCGATGGGGTTGAGTGTGCAAGCCACTCATGTTCTTCCACAACAATCTCGACAAACATGCTGTAATGCTGAAACAGTAAAGGGCCTTCCACAAACTACTACCACAAAGTTGGAAACACAGAATGGTCTAGAATGTCATTATATGCTGTAGCGTTAAGATTTCCCTTCACTGGAACTAAGGGGCCTAGTCCGAACCATGAAAAACAGCCCCAGACCATGATTCATCCTCTACCAAACTTTACAATTGGCATTATGCATTGGGGCAGGTAGCGTTCTCCTGGCATCCGCCAAATCCAGATTTGTTCGTCAGACTGCCAGATGGTGAAGCGTGATTCATCACTCCAGAGAACACGTTTTCACTGCTCCAGAGTCCAATGGCGGCGAGCTTTACACCACTCCAGCCGACGCTTGGCTGCTCGGCCATGGAAACCCATTTCATGAAGCTCCCGACGAACAGTTATTGTGCTGACGTTGCTTCCAGAGGCAGTTTGGAACTCTCTAGTGAGTGTTGCAACCGAGGACAGGCGATTTTTACGCTCTGCTGGCGCTACTCTGCCTTTCTAAACCAGCTACACGGACCCACCAGAGAGTAACAATGGCTGCCGTGACTTTGCATCATCACGTCCTCACGTCTCTGTCTCACAGTGATGACATCAGAAGAGTTGCTTGATTCTGCTTGTGGACTTGCTTTGGGTTGTTTGCCCCATCATCCAGGCTCTGTTATTTTCCTGATTGTCCGCTTCTGCTGATGCCTGGCATCTACAGTACCTATGTCTTCCTGGGACTCCTGTTTGAACATATTTTTTCAGTTTTGATTTAGTTTTGTTACCACTAACATTGCATTTTTTTTTAAAGCAAAAGCTTGCATTTAATCTGCATCTATTTAAATTCAGGGATGTTACTAGTGTGACAATTATTTAATTTAGGACTTCTAACCCACTGGGCACACACTAGTTGAATCAAAGTTGTTTCCACGCCATTTCAATGAAATTACATTGAACCAATGTAGAATAGATGTTGAATTGACATCTGTGCCCAGTGGGAACCTTTATTTAACCAAACAAGTCAACTGTCATCCTCAATGAGGGACTTGTCCAGTCCTATATTGTGTGTTGCCTTGAGCCCTTTGTTCTGCTATTGTTGAATTGAATCAACTTAATTGATTATCCACAGTTTGACGTGGACTGTAGGTGAAGAACATTAACTACTCTGTCCTCCTGGAAGATATGTTCGGCAGTGTCCAGACCAACATCGACCCAACACTCTAACCGACCCAACACAGGCAACACGGAGACAAAGATATGGAGAAGAAAACCGCCAGATAGATCATCAGCCTATGAAATCAATCACCTCACTGCTCGCTGTATATATTATCCTCTTTCAATAAAAGACATGGATTATGGCCTCCCTGGTGGCGCAGCGCTCTAAGGCACTGCATCGTAGTGCTAGTGGTGTCACTACAGGCCTGGGTTTGATCCCGGGCTGTATCATAACTGGCCGTGATCTGGAGTCCCATAGGGTGGCACACAATTGTCCCAGTGTTGTCTGGGTTAGGGTAGGGGGAATAGGCATTGTCGTGCCCTCTTCACGGCTGTCTTGGTGTGTTTGGATCCTGATAGTTTGTTGGTGATGTGGACACCAAGGAACTTGAAGCTCTCGACTCGCTCCACTACAGCCCCGCCAATGTTAATGGGGGCCTGTTCGGCCCTCCTTTTCCTGTCGTCCACAATCAGCTACTTTGTCTTGCTCATGTTGAGGGAGAGGTTGTTGTCCTGGCACCACACTGCCAGGTCTCTGACGTCCTCCGTATCGTCGCATCGTTGTCGGTGATCAGGCCTATCACTGTTGTGTTGTCAGCAAACTTAATGATGGTGTTGGAGTCG